>NC_057800.1:736282622-736288397 GCF_018294505.1 Triticum aestivum
CAATTCACCGATATTCCCAAAAGATGGATTTCCACCATTAAGTGAACAAGGAGATAACATTTGTCAGATCAACTGATATAAGGAAGTATGCTCGAGGAAAACATACACAATTAAACATTGGTTGAAGGGTGCGCCCGAAGTACGGGTTGGGTTGCACGACCAATGTTAGAATGGTGATTCAATTAGCGAAGGACTTAGAATGAACTATCGCCCATTCACTTCAAAGCAATAGGGTTGCTAGAAGTTTTGAATTCACACGTCATAGCTCCATTGTCGGTATTCCGGTTGAAAACAATACGGGGACCAAGGAATGAACGAAGATGGCAAGAAGTATTAAGATATCAAGAATTATTAAGAGGTGGTGAAATTCTCACCACATTTCTTGACAAAAAGTGATGGTAATACTTCCGAGGTAAGGAAGATCAACTGCTGGGTAGCAGGGATCTCAAGGTTTACACAAAACACGAACAAGTTGTGTTGAACGGAAGGCAACAAAGTGGTCGATGAGAACAGGAATCATCGAGGGGCAAGGATGGTATTACCCATCATGAATTCAATTGAATTCCTGGAAGAGCTCATAAGGTTGATGATGATCACGACACAATTGTCGAGAGATTTCATGCTGATGTAGTCAATCAGCGACGACATCAAGTCAAAGGAATGATGAAGCAAGAGGTTATTGGAACCACAGTTACGACACAAACTCGAACTCAAGCTTGTTGTTTAAGGTGAAAGGGTATGACGAGGAAAATCGACGTAAGGTTAGTTCATCGTCGAAAATTGGTGCTCTGAGAATAAGGACCAGGTAGCACCGTTAGAATCGTCACGACAATGATATAGCCAAACAAGCTAGGAATGGCGTGATCGGATACAAACTCGTACTTATAGAAGCTTACTGAAGAGTTGTTGAACCGTAGAGCGGACTCGGTTTAGTTATCGGTGTCTTTGAGTGTTCGGTAACACAGAGCCCGCGAAAAATTGGAATCAGTGGGAAGGTAGCACTTGATGAAGAACTCATAAAAAGTTATGCAGTTCCATGATAATCTCGAGATACCAGGGGGGTAATACTCGACACAAGATCCAAGTAAAGGTTGTACTGGTGTATTGATCCATAGAAGACAATTGTTTTAACTTGTCCGAGAAAAGAGATCAAAGAAGAACAATCATGGTCGGAACCACGATTGCAGAAGGCCAGATCCTAGATATAAGATGAACTTATACCAAGGAATAATTCATTTAAGAGAAGCTTTAATGATAAGATCTACATCGTGTCCATGGGCATGAACACAAGTTCAAGGTCGACTCCCACTTCTCCAATGCACAACCTTTCATTCACTTCTCGCGCTCAATGAAGTTGTAGTTTTGAAATTTTATCTGGCAAAATACCAGAAGAGTACGACTCGTGAAAACTTTCGAGTTCACACCTATTAAGGAAGGCATAGGTTCAACCCATTGGGGCATCTTAGAATCATATACCAAATCTTCAGAAGTAATTAACTCAAGCTCAAAGGCAGAGCATGGTTGAGAAAGCAGAGGATACAATTTACCAAAGGCATTATGTATCAGAGGAAAGGCTCACAAGGTTATTGAATATGAAGGGCGTTGTCAGATAAAATCCAACAAAGGATCTGGTGGTCCACAAGGGATCTGACGTGAGCATCGGTACTCAACTAGAGGAAGCAGATTATAGAAACAATTGACTAACTCAATTGTCAAATGCAAAGAAATTATGATTTCCAAATCAAGGGATCAGAAGCAATGCTCTGATTAGGGGTGGATAAGTTGAATAGCCGTAGGGTACAATCAAAGACAATTGGATTGGTCGAGAACCAATTCCAGTTAAAAGAATGGCAGCTCAGTCGGAAAGGTAATTTATAAGGATCAATGATGATTGCGTGTATTCGCAAACATATTGAGTCAACAGACTCAAAATGATAATGACAATGAATGTCATTAAGACTACGAGACTTATGGGATTAACCATAATGCAAGCAAGCAAGAATTTCAAGAGCCAAGGCTCCAGAGGATTTTCGGAAGATCGAATAGTATTTTGAAGACTTTTGTGTAACACATGAATAACTGGGGGATGAGCGGATACTCGATAAGTGCGAGAATTAACCGTAGGGGTATTCAAGTGACAAAGAACAGCAAGGCAGTAAGCTCAAGGGATTATTGAAACCACGATGAGTTTTTCAGGGTATCTTGTAATAACAAGACCAGTAGGGATGATATAAGAATAACAACTGTAAGTAGTTACCCATAAGGGTTGACGGTGGAAGGGGAATTGCAAACGCGATGAACACAAGTTCTCGGGTTAACAGCGGAAAGTATCTTCAGGGTCTTCACGTGCAGCAGACGATCATCAGTAATAAGGGGCTCTCCGGGTGAAAGTGATAACTAGATCCTAATGTTAGATTTAGCAAAATTCATTTAACCCGAATAGAAGAGAGATCAGAGTCCCAGAGTAAAGGTCGAGGAGTAAAAGATCCTAGTACCACCCAATGGCGACGTGTGCCCGTAAGACACTCAGCCATGTTAGTAAAAGTTTTGCAATGTCTAGACTCAACTTCGGCCAAGGAGTTGGAAGAGGGATTCCTACAGGCAGTCGGCTCTGATACCAACTTGTGACGCCCCCGATTCAATCGTACACTAATCATGCACGCAAATGTGTACGATCAAGATCAGGGACTCACGGGAAGATATCACAACACAACGCTACAAATAAAAAATAGTCATACAAGCATCATAATACAAGCCAGGGGCCTCGAGGGCTCGAATACAAGTGCTCGATCATAGACGAGTCAGCGGAAGCAACAATATCTGAGTATAGACATAAGTTAAACAAGTTTGCCTTAAGAAGACTAGCACAAACTGGATACAGATCGAAAGAGGCGCAGGCCTCCTGCCTGGGATCCTCCTAAACTACTCCAGGTCGTCGTCAGCGGGCAACACGTAGTAGTAGGCACCTCCGGTGTAGTAGGGGTCGTCGTCGACGGTGGCGTCTGGCTCCTGAACTCCAACATCTGGTTGCGACAACCAGAAAGAAAGGAAAAGGGGAAAAAGGGGGGAGAAAGCAACCGTGAGTACTCATCCAAAGTACTTGCAAGCAAGGAGCTACACTACATATGCATGGGTATATATGTAAAGAGGCCATATCAGTGGACTGAACTGCAGAATGCCAGAATAAGAGGGGGATAGCTAATCCTGTCGAAGACTACGCTTCTGGCAGCCTCCGTCTTGCAGCATGTAGAAGAGAGTAGATTGAAGTCCTCCAAGTAGCATCTCCAAGTAGCATATCCAGGTAGCATCTCCAAGCGCATCTCCAGTCGCATCGTATAGCATAATCCTACCCGGCGATCCTCTCCTCGTCGCCCTGCGGAAAAGCGATCACCGGGTTGTCTGTGGAACTTGGAAGGGTGTGTTTTATTAAGTATCCGGTTCTAGTTGTCATAAGGTCAAGGTACAACTCCAAGTCGTCCTGTTACCGAAGATCACGACTATTCGAATAGATTAACTTCCCTGCAGGGGTGCACCACATAGCCCAACACGCTCGATCCCATTTGGCCGGACACACTTTCCTGGGTCATGCCCGGCCTCGGAAGATCAACACGTCGCAGCCCCACCTAGGCAAAACAGAGAGGCCAGCACGCCGGTCTAAACCTAAGCGCACAGGGGTCTGGGCCCATCGCCCATAGCACACCTGCACGTTGCGTACGCGGCCGAAAGCGGAACTAGCCCCCTTAATACAAGAGCAGGCTTACGTTCCAATCCGGCGCGCGCCGCTCCGTCGCTGACGTCTGAAGTGCTTCGGCTGATACCACGACATCGGGATACCCATAACTACTCCCACGTAGATGGTTAGTGCGTATAGGCTCGTAGCCGACTCAGATCAAATACCAAGATCTCGTTAAGCGTGTTAAGTATCCGCGAACGCCGAACAGGGCCAGGCCCACCTGTCTCCTAGGTGGTCTCAACCTGCCCTGTCGCTCCGCCACAAAGTAACAGTCGAGGGCCGTCGGGAACCCAGGCCCACCTCTACCGGGATGGAGCCACCTGTCCTTTCAGCCCCCAACTCCGAACAGTATCACAGGTAGTGTAACAGTGTAAAGTATATAGTATATGCCCGTGATCACCTCCCGAAGTGATCACAGCCCAGTAGTATAGCATGGCAGACGGACAAGAGTGTAGGGCCACTGATGGAACACTAGCATCCTATACTAAGCATTTAGGATTGCGGGTAAGGTATCAATGACTGTAGCAGCAATGACAGGCTATGCATCAGAATAGGATTAACGGAAAGCAGTAACATGCTACACTACTCTAATGCAAGCAGTATAGAGGAGAATAGGCGATATCTGGTGATCAAGGGGGGGGCTTGCCTGGTTGCTCTGGCAAGAGAGAGGGGTCGTCAACTCCGTAGTCGAACTGGTCAGCAGCAGCGTCGGTCTCGTAGTCTACCGGAGAGAAGAGGGGGAAGAAATAATGAATACAGAGCAAACAAAGCATCACAAAATATAACAAGGCAATACGCGGTGTTCGGTGTGCCCTAACACGGTAGTAGGTGATACCGGTGAAGGGGGGAAAACATCCGGGAAAGTATTCCCGGTGTTTCGTGTTTTCGGGCAGAGGAGCCGGAGGGGGAAAGTTGCGGGTTCGATAGGTTAGAGGGGTGTGGCGGACGAACGGACTGCGTATCCGGAATCGTCTCGTCGTTCTGAGCAACTTTCATGTTGAAAACATTTTAATCCGAGTTACGGATTAAAAGATATGATTTTCTAAAGATTTTATTAATTTCTGAAATTTAATTATTTATTTAATTAATTCGAAAAAATGTATTAATGACGTTAGCATGATGTCATGCTGACGTCAGCAGTCAACAGGGGTTGACTGAGTCAACCCTGACATGTGGGTCCCGTTCGTCATACTCTATTAACTTAATTAGCCTAATCAAAGTTAATTAACCTTAGTTAATTAGGTTAATTAGTGGTTAGGGTTAATTAAACAGAATTAATTAGATTAATTAAATACTTAATTAATTAATTAATTAACTAATTAGTTAATTAGTTTTAATTCATTTTCATTTTATTTTTGTTTTTGTTTTAATAAAAACCGTTCTTTTTAGGGGGTGGGGCCCCCATGTCATTGGCCCAGGGGCCTATGCGGGTCGGGCGATGGGGCGCTCGAGGTGCCCGACCCGGGCGAGGGCCAGCGGCCACAGAGGGGCGCCGGGCGCCGGAGATGGCACCGGCGAGGCCACATCGGGGCATCACCGGGGCTAGGCAGCGCGGTGGAGGGTGCACGGGACGCAGGGGGAGGCAGGGCATGAGCGGGTGGAGTTGGCCGCCAGTGGCCAGAGTGGGGCGGCGGAGGATGGGCGGCGGTGAGCGCGGGCGCGCGCGTTGGGCGTGGCCGGCGCGGCGAGGGCGGCCCGGAGCGTGAGCTCCGGTACGCGGGCGCTGCAGGGGGGGGAAGGACGACGCCGGCGACAGAGAAAGAGAAGAGGCCGGGGGCCTCACCGGCGATCGTGGGGACTAGGCAGTGGGCTCGGGGAGGAGTCGGGGAAGCGAGATCCGGCGACGGCGAGGTAGCTTCGGGCGGCGTCAGGCGATGGCGGTGGTTGGCGATGGGGACGGGGCGCCGAGCGACTTCGGGTCGGGCAGCGCCGCGTGGAAGGAGAGGGCGCGCGGGGTCGAGGTGGTGGCGGTCGGCGGGGCGCGGACGACGGCGAGCTGCGACGCGGCGACGGGGGCGTCAGCTGCCGTCGGGGGGGAAGAG
>NC_057800.1:736289209-736291348 GCF_018294505.1 Triticum aestivum
TTTTTTTTAATTTTTAGTTAGATTTGTCTTTTCCTTTTTTTTATCATTTCTCTTTTCTGTTTTATTTTAGTTGCACTTTATTTTTGGTTTAGCAAAATATAAAAATAGCCCCAAAAATAGTGTGTCAAAATAATCCACTGTTCTAAGAAGTTTTACCTCAGAATAAAAATAGTTTAGTATTTGGTAAAATATATTAGGAGTATAAATAATTGTTTTGATGTTGTTTTAATCACTTTAGGGTATTTAAATATCTTATAAAGATGTTGTTACTCCATCAATAATATCCATGATTTATTTGTCACATTAAGAACAATTTAGATTTGAGTTATGAAAACTTTAATTGTTTGACTTGATTTTAAATTTGAATTTGAATCGTTTTTGAACCATCGCGAGATTAACAACAACAACCGAGGTGACGTGGCATCATTAGCGTGGAATTACTGTAGCCTGAATATCCGGGCGTCACAGTGCTCTTGGCGCGGCGTGGTCAAAGTGGTCAACGACCGACTTCCATCGGAAGAGTACTGTACGTGGAGAGGCTGACAACTGGGTCCACGACAGCCGCAAGGAAGTGCCTCCTTATTACGCGGAAAATAATTATTCCTCCACCAGACAGCAGGGACCCACCGGACGCCCACCAGTATATCGCGAAAAAAACGTTTGCCCCTGACTGCTGGGACCCACCCGACTGGCCACCATATTTCGCGAAAAAAACGTTCCCCCTGCTGTCAGCTCGGACCCACCGGAAGTGCCTCCTTATTACGCACAAAAAAATTAATACCCCCTGCTAGCTGGGACCCACCTTGGTGGGAGGCTGACTTGTGGGCCTACTAAGTTGACAGGGACGGAGGGCTTTGTCAACTTAGTGAATATGCACGATTCTAGCTCCAGTGACCGTACAATGTCCATCCAACGGCCGTAGTGCTTCTTCAACCTCTGGTCTTCTTGCTCCAGCCGCCCAAACCAGCGCCGGTCGTGCCTCGTGCTCCTGCCTCCCGTGGTCGGCTGTGATGCGGCGGAGGCCTCACAGCCCCCTACTACTCCCACTGCTGGCCAGGCCATCCCTCTACTCACCCACACCCCCTGTTATTCTGCGGCGACGGTAGCCTCACACCGAAGTGAACCAGTGAACCCTCGTACTCCTGCACGCGTGGGCATCCACTGCCGCGTCTTCCCCGGCTCTGCGTCGTCCCCTTCCTAGGCCTCGCCATCGTCCACCGCCCTGGTGCTCTCGGCACGGCGTGGTCAACGTGGTCAAGGAACGACTTCCATCGGACGTGGACTGTACGTGGAGAGGCTGACAGCTGGGTCCACGGCCGCAGCAAGGAAGTGCCTCCTTATTACGTGTAAAATAATTATTCCTCCACCTGACAGCGGGACCCACCGGACGGGCCATCGTATTTCGTGAAAAAAACGTTTCCCCCTAACTGCTGGGACCCACTAGCTACACCTTCACACGCAAGGAAGTGCGTCCGGGCAAAAACAAAACAAAACAATTCGCCCCCCCTGACTGCTGGGACCCACCAGCTACATCTTCACACGCAAGGAAGTGCGTGACAGTCGAGACCCACCTGGTCGAAGTGTACGTAGCATTGTCATTCTGGTCACGAATGTGTACGTACATACTGGTTGATGTTGAGGCGCGCACGTGTCATAGTAGAGGCGCGCACGTAGCATGTACACGTACGTACAGCAGCCAGGGTGCAAGAAATAAAATACGGCCACGTATGTGTACATACGGGCGGGGTCTCGAACACCTACTCGTGCATACGTACGGCGAGGGCTCGTGTACATGGCTGGATCGGAACGGAGAAACAGCGTCGTCGTTGTGTTCATGGGGAGGCAACGGAATGCGTGGTCGTGTTCATCGGGAGGGCTTGGAATGAACAGGCGATGGAAACGAGGCCTGGCGTACCGCAGAACGGAGGAAACAGACCTCCTACGGTCGAAACGGGGGTCCTGTTGATCGGGAGGGGTGTGGCATACCGCAAAACAGAGGAAACGGACCTCCTACGGTCGAAACGACGGTCCTGTTGATCGGGAGGGGTGTGGCGTACCGCAAAACGGAGGAAATGGACTTGTGTTGGAGCGCTACGGTCGAAACGGGGGTCCTGTTGATCGGGAGGGGTGTGGCGTACC
>NC_057800.1:736292148-736307599 GCF_018294505.1 Triticum aestivum
CCGCCCCGCAATGCTCACTGTTCATCCAGAGACAGCATCGATCAGCTTCAGTTAGCAGCAGTAGCGAAGGAATCGCTCGATCGGGTTCAGTTAATAGCCATCGATCGATCGCTCGGGTTCAGTAATGTGCAGCCTGCAGTGCAATCGCTCGGGTTCAGTTAGAGCCCAATGCCTCGCTCGGGTTCAGTTAGACCCAACGCCTCGCACACACGCCCGTACGTGTATGAGAGAAACGTGCATCGCTCGGCCCCGGACCTCCCACCGTAACCGGGAACTCCCTGAAATTTTCCTCCCCCTTGCTTCTACCATGGTTTTTTCCGTCATGGACGGCCCAAAGAATATCATGCAGCTGCGTCTCTGGCCCGCCCAGGACGAAAAGCCCATTTTCTATCATGATTTTTTTGTCATAGAAGTAGGAGCCCACCACATCTATGATGATACCGGGTTTTGTCACAATTATCGTCATAGAAGTGTCACATGTATGACAGAATTTTTTTTGTTCGGCCCAAAATGTCACGGGTGTGTCTTTTTTTGTAGTGCATTCTTGTTATTTACTTTTGATATAAGCCCTTTATGTGATTTCGCTCAGACGTCCGACTGTGGCATCCTGATTATTTACTTTCATTGTAAGCCCTTCGAGATGTCGCTTAGACGTCCGATTGAGGCACGCACTGTCATTTACATTTCAATATAAGCCCTTTATGAGGTGTCGCCCTGACGCCCGACTGCGGCATGTTAAATTTATTTTTACCTTTCGAGGCGTCGCTTCAGACACCCGATCGGTCTTCAGTTATCTTATTGGGATTTCGGGAGGACTACCTCCTGACTTCCTTTCATTTATCGTGCAGTACAAATCTATTATCTGAGTGTGCATTACTAATCTGCTCATGTGCATCATGTTTGCATTTGTTATATCTTATGTCCAAACTGTCTTGCGAGTACATTCAAAGTACTCACCTGGCTTGTTGATTTGGCCAGATGTTGACGAAGGCGATCTTATGGATGAAGAGTACGATAGCGAGTCCGACGCCTAGAGGAGTCCCAGTCAGTCATGTGCGATCCTGGAGTTGATCACTTGTATTATATACGCTTCCGCTACCCAATAAAATCATCGAGTCTCACTCCGACGCTTGATGAGCTGTAAGATTTTGGAGTCATGTCACCCACTTCACTATGACATATCCACCACCACCTTTTTACGAGTCAGTAGTTATGCCACCACACCCTTTGTGTCATATCCGCCTTTACGTATAATATCGGCATGCTTGTAATAAATTGTTTAGCAGCCTCAACTCAACCTTGTATAATATTTAGTACTTCTGGATTTCTGTATCAAGGATTTGTCTACCGGTAAGAAGGATTCTTCTATACTGGTCAATACAAGGGTCGGCTTTTCAATAAATGTTTTATTGGAAACCCGGTCCTGACAAGCCTTGAGGCGACCTTCCGGGCCCTGGGCGCAAAGGGAGCAAGACTCCCACAGGCTCCATGTCTGGCCATCGGCCGGACACCGCGCCGGAGCCTTCAGTGGTTCCGGATTCCAGCAGGCAACTCCCTTTTAAGGGAGACAAGCCGCCCGCACCGGTGGCCTCTGTCCATCCAGAAGCACCGGACAACTTGTTGGAAATGCTTCGAGGCGCTTCCATCGACGAAGAGCACCGCACTATTATGAGTGCGGTGATCGACAAGATTCGGTCTGCCAAAAGCGGACTAACCAAAGCTTGTGCTAGCCTCCTAACAGGCTTTGAGGTAAGTAGTCAAAGTATATAGAAATATTACCGCATGGACAGTAGCCCCTGATGCTCTGTTAGGCGTTCGCGAAGAAAAGCCGAATAGAGGATCGAATAATAACTGCAGGAGTCTAATCCAAATATGTCTATATACGTATGCAGGCTTAACAGTTGGCCGCTACTGCACATACTGCGGAGATCGCCGCGCTGAAGCGGAACCTCGAGCGGTCCGAGGAAGAACTCGGCCTTGCCAAAAAGCAGCTCGAGGAGAACAAAGGTAAGAAATACCTTGTCTACATGAAAAAAGTTATGGTTGCAAGATAATAGGATCATCATGGATGTACCAGGGTCCACAACCAAAGTGGCGACCCTGAAGCAGTTGCTCACCGAGGCCGAAAACAAAGCGGCCATGGAGCACACTGAGCAATAAAAACAAGAGGCCCGAGCAGGCGAGGTGTGGCAAGAGTTTCAAGAACTCGTGAAGAAGCACGAGTCCTTGGAGCATGACTCAAAGACACGAGGGTCCGAGCTTGCCAAGGCCCTCGAAAGCGCAAAGCATGCCAAGGCCGAAGCCCAAAAGGCCCTCTAGGAAATTGAGGCGGTAAAGAAGATAGCAGTGGGTAAGGCATTTATTATGCAAAGTAGGCATGCGAAAGAAAATTTCCTTTTACTTACCCGAGTTCAGAGCTCTCCAGGAGCGTTCGCAGATCTGCCTCGCAGGGTGTCTGATGCTACGGAATTCTACCGGGCCGAGGAGGGAAGCTCGACGGAGAAGCTGTTCTGGTCTCAGTATACTGGGACCGAACACCCGATGCCCGTGAGCCACCAGCTGAAGCAACTGGTCGAGCTCCACAAGGCGGCCAACAGGCCATGAGGGGCCTTATAGTCCGGATGTGGCCTGGCGATTCCCTTCCCAACAGCTACTTCGGCCTGGTGAGGCGGCTTGTGGATACCTGCCCACGGCCGGAAGTCATAAAGTGGTCCGCCTGCATCAAGGGTGCCCGCAGGGCTTTTGCCTGTGCGAAGGTGCACTGGGCCAAGATGGACGCCGAGAAGCTGGTTAAGGAGGGGCCACCGCAGGGCAAGGAGCATCGCCGCCCTGAAATGTGTTATGAGGGTGTCCTGAAGGGTGCCCGTCTTGTGGCGGACGAGTGTGCAAAGGATGTAATTTTTGAATGAACTTGCTCATGTGATCCTGTATTATGAAAACTAGTTCATTTGTGCTATGCAACGCTTTTCGAATTTAAAATATTACCTTCTGTGCGGCCGTTTATAAAATCTGAGAGTTGCTAGTTGTCGACTTCAACCCCCATGCAACTAGTGCTGGGGTGTTCGGGATAAATCTGGGCACTCTTGTTCCCATTTATGGGTCCTTCGAGGGAGGTGCTCAGCGCAGCGAACCAGGTGATACGTCCATTTTGCACCATGCTTTTATATCGATATTTATTGCATTATGGGCTGCTATTTCACAATATGTCACAATACTTATGGCTATTCTCTATTATTTTACAAGGTTTACATAAGGAGGGAGAATGCCGGCAGCTGGAATTCTGGGCTAGAAAAGGAGCAAATATTAGAGACCTATTCCGCGCAACTCCAAAAGTCTTGAAAATCCACGGAATATCTTAAAATAAATAAAGAAAAATCCTTGCCAAATATGAAGTCCAGGGGGCCCACACCCTGCTCACGAGGGTGGGGGGCACGCCCCCCCTCCTAGGGCGCCCCCCTACCTCGTGGGCCCCCTGGTGGGTCTCGGATGTCCATCTTCTGCTATATGAAGTCTTTCGATGAGAAAAAAATCAGAGGGAACCTTTCGGGACGAGACTTCGCCGCCATGAGGCGGAACCTTGGCGGAACCAATCTAGAGCTCCGGAAAAGCTGTTCTGTCGGGGAAACTTCCCTCCGGGAGGGGGAAATCATCACCATCGTCATCACCAACGCTCCTCTCATCGGGAGAGGGCAATCTCCATCAACATCTTCACCAGCACCATCTCAGCTCTAAACCCTAGTTCATCTCTTGTATCCAATTCTTGTCTCAAAGTCCGGGATTGGTGCTAGTAGGTTGCTAGTAGTGTTGATTACTGCTTGTAGTTGATGCTAGTTGGTTTATTTGGTGGAAGATCATATGTTTAGATCCTATATGCATGTTATTACCCCTCTGATTATGAACATGAATATGCTTTGTGAGTAATTATGTTTGTTCCTGAGGACAAGGGAGAAGTCTTGCTATTAGTAGTCATGTGAATTTGGTATTCGTTTGATATTTTGATAAGATGTATGTTGTCTAGCCTCTAGTGGTGTTATGTGAACGTCGACTACATAACACTTCACTATTATTTGGGCCTAGAGGAACCCATTGGGAAGTAATAAGTAGATAATGGGTTGCTAGAGTGACAGAAGCTTAAACCCTAGTTTATGCGTTGCTTCGTAAGGGGCTGATTTGGATCCATATGTTTCATGCTATGGTTAGGTTTACCTTAATGCTTTTGTTGTAATAGAGGTTAATCATAAGTGCGATGCTTGTTCAAGTAAGAACAGCCCCAAGCACCGGTCCACCCACATATCAAATTATCAAAGTACCGAACGCGAATCATATGAACGTGATGAAAACTAGCTTGACGATATTCCCATGTGTCCTCGGGAGCGCTTTTCCTATTATAAGTGTTTGTTCCGGCTTGTCCTTTGCTACAAAAAGGATTGGGCCACCTTGCTGAACATTATTTACTTTTGTTACTTATTGCTCGTTACAACTTACCTTATCACCAAACTATCTGTTACCACTTATTTCAGTACTTGCAGAGAATACCTTGCTAAAAACCGCTTATCATTTCCTTCTGCTCCTCATTGGGTTCGACACTCTTACTTATGGAAAGGATTACGATAGATCCCCTATACTTGAGGGTCATCAAGACTCTTTTCTGGCGCCGTTGCCAGGGAGTGTAGCGCCTTTGGTAGGTGGAATTTGATAAGGAAAAATTTATATAGTGTGCTGAAATTTACTGTCACTTGTTACTATGGAAAGTAATTCTCTGAGGGGCTTGTTCGGGGTATCTTCGCCCTGTCCAGTAGAGCAAAGAGTTGCTCCTCAACCTACTGAACCTATTGAAAATGAAACTCCTTTTGTATTTCCTTCGGGTATGATGGAAAAACTGCTAGCTAATCCTTTTACAGGAGATGGAACAAAGCATCTTGATGAGCACCTATTATATGTGGATGAAGTTTGTGGATTATTTAAGCTTGTAGGTGTACCCGATGATGTTGCTAAGAAGAAGGTATTCCCTTTATCTTTGAAGGAAGATGCATTGATATGGTATAAGCTATGTGATACGAGATCGTGGGACTATAAAAGATTGAAATTGGAATTTCATCAAAAGTATTACCCTATGCATCTTGTTCATCGTGATCGCAGTTATATATATAATTTCTGGCCTCGCGAAGGAGAAAACATAGCTCAAGCTTGGGGGAGGCTTAAATCAATGTTATATTCAGGCCCCAATCATGAGCTCCCGAGAGAAATAATTATGCAAAGTTTTTATGCTCGGCTTTTTGAAAACAATCGCACCATGCTCGATACTTCTTGTGCTGGCTCTTTTATGATGAAGACTATTGAATTCAGATGGAATTTATTGGATATAATTAAACTCAACTATGAAGATTGGGACCTCGACGATGGTAAGGATTCAGGTATGACACCTAAGTTTGATTGTGTTAAATCTTTCATGGATACCTATATTTTCCGTAAGTTTAGCACTAAATATGGACTTGACTCTGAGATAGTAGCTTCTTTCTGTGAATCTTTTGCTACTTATGTTGATCTCCCTAAGGAGAATTGGTTTAAATATCGTCCTCCCATAGAAGTAAAAGTAGCTGCACCTATTAAAGTTGAAGAAAAGATTGTCACTTATAATGATCCTATTGTTCCTACCTCTTATGTTGAGAAACCACCTTTCCCTGTTAGAGTAAAGGATCATGCTAAAGCTTCAACTGTTGTTCGTAAAAGCAATATCAGAACTTATTTACCCCCTGAGCAAGTTAAAGTAGAACCTAATATTGCTATTGTTAAAGATCTCTTGTCTGATAATATTGATGGGCATGTTATTCAGTTCGAAGGTGAAACTGCCAGAATTGCTAAACCCCGTGTTAAAGATAAACATAGACCTGTGGTAGGCGTGCCTGTTATTTCTGTTAAAATAGGAGATCATTGTTATCATGGCTTATGTGATATGGGTGCTAGTGCTAGTGTTATACCGCATACTTTGTATGAAGAAATTAAGAATGAAATTGCACCTGCTGAATTAGAAGGAATTGATGTCACAATTAAACTTGCCAATAGAGATACTATTTCACCAATTGGGATTGTTAGAGATGTTGAAGTCTTGTGTGGGAAAACTAAATATCCCACTGATTTTCTTGTTCTTACTTCTCCACAAGATAGCTTTTGTCCCATTATATTTGGTAGACCCTTCTTGAACACTGTTAATGCTAAGATAGATTGCAAAAAGAATGTTGTTACTATTGGCTTCGATGATATGGTTCATGAGTTTAATTTCTCTAAATTTAGTAAACAATATCATGAGGAAGAATTACCTAGTAAGGATGATATTATTGGTCTTGCTTCTATTGCCGTACCTCCTAGTGATCCTTTAGAACACTATTTGCTAGACCATGAAAATGATATGTTCATGAATGAAAGAAGGGAAATAGATGAAGTATTCTTTAAAGAGGAATCTATTCTGCAACACAACTTGCATGTTGAAATTTTAGGGGATCCCCCTCCACCCAAGGGTGATCCCATTTTTGAGCTTAAACCGTTGCTTGATAATCTTAAATATGCTTATCTCGATGAAAATAAGATATATCCTGTTATTATTAGTGCTAACCTTTCAGAGCATGAAGAAGAAAGACTATTGAAAACTCTGAAGAAGCATCGTGCCGCTATTGGATATACTCTTGATGATCTTAAGGGCATTAGTCCCACTCTATGTCAACATAAAATAAATTTGGAAGCAGATGCCAAACCAGTTCGTGATCCTCAACGACGTCTGAATCCTAAAATGAAGTAAGTGGTAAGAAAAGAAATACTCAAGCTTCTAGAGGCAAGTATAATTTATCTCGTTGCTGATAGTCAGTGAGTAAGTCATGTCCATTGTGTCCCTAAGAAAGGAGGTATTACTGTTGTTCCTAATGATAAAGATGAATTGATTCCACAAAGAATTAGTACAGGTTATAGGATGGTAATTGATTTCTGCAAATTAAATAAAGCCACTAAGAAAGATCATTACCCCTTACCTTTTATTGATCAAATGCTAGAAACATTATGCAAACACACACACTACTACTTCCTAGATGGTTATTCTGGTTTCTCTCAAATACCTGTGTCGGCTAGAGATCAATCAAAGACTACTTTTACATGCCCTTTTGGTACTTTTGCTTATAGACGTATGCCTTTTGGTTTATATAATGCACCTGCTACCTTTCAAAGATGCATGATGGCTATATTCTCTGACTTTTGTGAAAAGATTTGTGAGGTTTTCATGGACGACTTTTCCATCTATGGTTCCTCTTTTGATGATTGCTTGAGCAATCTTGATCGAGTTTTGCAGAGATGTGAAGAAACTAATCTTGTCTTGAATTGGGAAAAGTGCCACTTTATGGTTAATGAAGGTATTGTTTTGGGGTACAAAGTCTCCGAAAGAGGTATTGAAGTTGATAAAGCCAAAGTTGATGCTATTGAAAAGATGCCATGTCCCAAGGATGTCAAAGGTATAAGAAGTTTCCTTGGTCACGCCGGATTTTATAGGAGGTTCATTAAGGACTTCTCAAAAATTTCTCGGCCTCTGACTAATTTATTGCAAAAAGATATACCCTTTGTCTTTGATGATGATTGTGTAGAAGCATTTGAAGTACTTAAGAAAGCATTAGTCTCTGCACCTGTTGTTCAGCCACCTGATTGGAATTTACCCTTTGAAATTATGTGTGATGCTAGTTGAGGGAGTCCTGGATTAGGGGGTGTCAGGATAGCCGGACTATACCTTCAGTCGTACTCCACGACTATGAAGATACAAGATTGAAGACTTTGTCCCGTGTCCGGAAGGGACTTTCCTTGGCGTGGAAGGCAAGCTTGACGATACGGATATGTAGATCTCCTACCATTGTAACCGACTCTGTGTAACCCTAACCCTCTCCGGTGTCTATATAAACCGGAGGGTTTTAGTCCGTAGGACAACACAACAATCATACCATAGGCTAGCTTATAGGGTTTAGCCTCCTTGATCTCGTGGTAGATCTACTGTTGTACTACCCATATCATCAATATTAATCAAGCAGGATGTAGGGTTTTACCTCCATCAAGAGGGCCGGAACCTGGGTAAAACATCGTGTCCCTTGTCTCCTCTTACCATCCACCTAGACGCATAGTTCGGGACCCCCTACCCGAGATCCGCCGGTTTTGACACCGACATTGGTGCTTTCATTGAGAGTTCCTCTATGTTGTCGCTTTTAGACCTGGTGGCTCCTCCGATCATCAATAGCGATGCAGTCCAGGGTGAGATTTTTCTCCCCGGACAGATCTTCGTCTTCGGCGGCTTCGCACTGCGGGCCAATTCGCTTGGCCATCTGGAGCAGATCGAAAGCTACGCCCCTGGCCATCAGGTCAGGTTTGGAAGTTTAAACTACACGGCTGACGTCTGCGGGGACTTGATCTTCGATGGATTCGAGCCACAGCCGAGCGCGCCGCACTGTCACGATGGGCATGATCTAGCTCTGCCGCCGAACAGTGCCCTAGAAGCCGCACACGCATCGGTTCCGACCCTTAATTCGGAGCCAACTGCGCCGACCGAGGATGAGTGGTTGGACGCCGCCTCGGGGGCTGCGATCTCAACGGCGATCAAGCCGAACACCAGCCCCGCACTCCGCAAGGCCCGTGACTCCGAGGGGCCGGACTCCTCTCTGGACTCCGAGCCCTCCGCGCCCCTGCCGATCGAATCCGATTGGGCGCAGATCATGGAGTTCACCGCCGCGGACATTTTTCAGCACTCGCCCTTCGGCGACATTCTAAAGGCACTAAAGTCTCTCTCTTTATCAGGAGAGCCCTGGCTGAACTACGGTCAGCAAGGTTGGGATACGGACGATGAAGAAATTCAAAGCCCACCCACCACCCACTTCGTAGCCACTATCGATGATTTAACCAACATGCTCGACTCGACTCCAAAGACATCGACGGTGAGGGAGTCCTGGATTAGGGGGTGTTCGGGTAGCCAGACTATACCTTTAGCCGGACTCCAGGACTATGAAGACACAAGATTGAAGACTTCGTCCCGTGTCCAGATGGGACTTTCCTTGGCGTGGAAGGCAAGTTTGGCGATGCGGATATTCAAGATCTCCCACCATTGTAACCGACTTTGTGTAACCCTAACCCTATCCGGTGTCTCTATAAACCGGAGGGTTTTAGTCCGTAGGACAACTTCATCATACAACAATCATACCATAGGCTAGCTTCTAGGGTTAGCCTCTTTGATCTCGTGGTAGATCTACTCTTGTACTACCCATATCATCAATATTAATCAAGCAGGAGTAGGGTTTTACCTCCATCGAGAGGGCCCGAACCTGGGTAAAAACATCGTGTCCCTTGTCTCCTGTTACCATCCGGCCTAGACGCACAGTTTGGGACCCCCTACCCGAGATCCGCCGGTTTTGACACTGACATTGGTGCTTTCATTGAGAGTTCCTCTGTGTCGTCACTTTTGGGCCTGATGGCTCCTTCGATCATCTATAACGATGAAGTCCAGGGCGAGACTTTTCGCCCCGGACAGATCTTCGTCTTCGGTGGCTTCGCGCTGCAAGCCAATTGGCTTGGCCACCTGGAGCAGATCGAAAGCTATGCCCCTGGCCATCAGGTCAAGTTTGGAAGCTTGAATTACACGGCTGACATCCGCGGGGATTTGATCTTCGATGGATTCGAGCCACAGTCGAGCACGCCGCACTGTTTCGAGAGGCATGATCTAGCTCGGCCGCCGAACAGTGCCCTGGAGGCCGCACATGCACCGGTTCCAACCCTTAATTTGTAGCCTATTGCGCCAATCGAGGATGAGCGGTTGGACGTCACCTCAGGGGCTGCAATCTCAAAGGCGATCGAGCCGAACGTCTGCCCCGCGTTCCGCACGGCCCGTGACTCCGAGGAGCCGGATTCCTCTCCGAACTCCGAACCCTCCGCGCCCCTGCCGATCGAATCCGATTGGGTGCCAATAATGGAGTTCACCGCCGCGGACATCTTTCAGCACTCGCCCTTCGGTGACATCCTGAATTCTGTAAAGTCTCTCCCTTTATCAGGAGAGCCTTGGCCGGACTACGGTCAGCGAGGATGGGATACAGACGATGAAGAAATTCAAAGCCCACCCACCACCCACTTGGTAGCCACTGTCGACAATCTAAACGACGTGCTCAACTTTGACTCCGCAGACATCGACAGCATAGACGACGATGCAGGAGATACTGATGAACCAACGCCCATAGGGCATTGGTCAGCCACCTCATCTCACGATGTGTACATGGTGGATACCCCTAAAGGAAGTGACAACAAGGAAAAAGGGGATGGAACGGGGGACCGATCCATCGAAAAGCAATCAAAGCGTCGGCGCAAACGCCGACCCAAGCCCCGCCTCGATAAAGACCCAGCCATAGAGCAAGATGAGCCGGTAGACGACGAGCAGGCCTTAGAGCAACCGTCCGAATAGGGCAACACGAATAGAGAAACCGAACATCCCTCCCCCGGCGAAAATGGCACTCCGGACGACCTTACGCCGGATAAACCCACGAAGCAGAAGAATCTCCACAAGAGGCTCGTTGCAATAGCATGCAGCCTGAAAAAGCAGAAGCGGAAGCTAAAAACGGCGGAAGATGCACTCAGGATCAGATGGAGCAAAGTAATCAATACCGCAGATAAATACGGCGACAGTCGCCGCACTAAAAGCTATCTGAATGGAAAGCTACTGCCTGAATTCGACGAAGAGGCCCTAGAGCCCTCGCATTCAAAAAATAAGAAAGCCACATGGTGGGATAGACGACCCCATGGCCAGCATAAAGCGGCAAGCGGCGCCGCACCTAAGTCGGCATGCGACCCACTTAAAGATTCGCATCATGGCCCAGTCAGGTCCATTTATGGGCCAAGAAAGCAAGCTCTCGTAAGCAATGCAATAAAGCCATTATCAGAATCTGGCACACCCAAATACAGGGGCGCCGCACACCCCCTATGTTTCACCGATGAGGTACTGGACTATGAATTTCCAGAGGGATTCAAACCCGTAAACATAGAGGCATATGATGGAACAACAGACCCTGGAGTCTGGATCGAGGATTATATCCTCCACATACATATGGCTAGAGGAGATGACCTCCACGCCATAAAATACTTACCCCTTAAGCTTAAAAGGCCAGCCCGGCATTGGCTTAAAAGCCTACCTGAAAACACAATCGGAAGTTGGGAAGAGCTCGAGGACGCTTTCCGAGCAAATTTTCAAGGGACCTACGTCCGCCCTCCGGATGCAGGCAATCTTAGTCACATAACTCAACAGCCCGGAGAATCAGCTCGGCAATTCTGGAATAGATTCCTCACTAAAAAGAATCAGATAGTCGACTGTCTGGACGCCGAAGCCTTAGCAGCTTTTAGGCATAACGTCTGAGACGAATGGCTCGCCAGACACCTCGGCCAAGAAAAGCCAAGAACAATGGCTGCACTGACAAGCCTCATGACCCGCTTTTGTGCAGGAGAGGACAGCTGGTTGGCAAGATGCGGCACCAGCGACCCAAGTACATCCGAAATTAGAGATGGAAACGGAAAACCGCGACGCAATAAGGACCATCGTCAGACTAAGGAAAAAAGTCCGAAGAGCACGGCAGTCAACGTCGGATTCAAAATCTCATGACAGAATCAGACAAAGCCGCCCCTCCAGGATAACACGGATGATCCATCCAACTTAAACAAAATCTTGGACAGGATATGTCAAATACATAGTACTCCCGGGAAGCCTGCTAACCGTACCCACAGAGATTGTTGGGTTTTCAAACAATCCGGCAGACTCAACGCCGAACACAAGGGGCTCGACACACCAAGCAAAGACGAGGACGAACCCCAAAAGCAGAGCACCAGGACACAAAAGAACTTCCCACAAGAAGTAAAAACAGTAAACTTACTTCACATAACAAAACGTGCGGCGCCCATAAAGGTACGCACCACACGACCTATCCCAAAGGGGTCCCGCCACTGGTTGTCAAAACCAATCATGTTCGATCAGCTGGACTATTCTAGAAGTATCAGGAACGCAGGCTGGACTGCCTTGGTACTCGATCCAATAATTGGCGGACTCCAGTTTTCAAATGTCCTTATGGACGGCAGCAGTGGACTAAACCTGATATATCAGGACACAATCCGTCACATGGGGATAGACCCAACAAGAATTCGTCACAGCAAAACCTCCTTTCAAGGGGTAACACCAGGTCCGGACACCCGGTGCATGGGTTTTCTCCGTCTTGAAGTTATATTCGGCTACCCCGATAACTTCCATCGCGAAAAGCTAACTTTCCACATCGTCCCATTCTCAAGTCGCTATCAAGCACTACTGGGACGCGAAGCTTTCGCCCGCTTTAACGCAATACCGCATTATGCATCTCTAACGCTTAAGATGCCCGGTCCACGAGGCATCATCTCTTTGAAGGGGAAGCATTAAAGTGCGCCTCCCCCAAGCGGAGGACTGTGCGGTCGCTTTGACAGCCCCACAATAAAATGGCTTCACCGGCCAAAAAATTCGGAATAGGTCATTAAAGACCACGAACGCGGATGGACGAGTTCGACACAAAATTATCATGGATGCAGGCTTAACGGCCACACACCCCTGTTCTAGGGGCTATGCACCCGTAAACTAAGACACAATCAAGCTCGGTTTAACATATTTTACCTTACACTTTGTTTATTCAATATAAATTCTGTTCGGCACGACCCTCTTTTCAACCTAGTTACTCTCTTTTTACAGATGATCATCGTGATGCGCCCGTCCAAGATACGGCACAACGGAGACACAGGCGCAGACGTGCAGTAGGGACCCGTTCTAAGGATTCTTTTTAGATTCAGACCCTGCGTAAACCTTTTTTACTGTCTCTTGTTGTTATATATCCCCTGGTTTTCTCTCATATAACCAAGGAGGAGGCTGGCGTCTTGGCATGTGGCCACGTAAGAATTTTTGCGCGTACCTGGACACTAGGGGCTTTTTTTATAAAGAGTGTTGTTTCGCCCGCACTCATAAAGACCGAACACCTTAGGGAGTGTTCGGCGTCGCGAGTTTTGGCATTCTATGCATCAGCTCCGAATCATGTCTTTGGTCAAATGTTGGGTTGCCCGGCTCCTAAGTTCGGCTACCTTACGTTCCGCTCTATCGGTAAGGTAGCACCAGGAGAACTACTGCGATTGTGCCCCGGTTAGGCCGGGCGAGCACCTCAGTAGAGAAAGCCGAAAACTGACTGTCATGATGTAGCGTGAGACTGGTCAGCCACTCGATGACCTACCGGAATCTATAGGATTCCTCCGTTTTAACGAAGGGCCATTTCCCGGCCAGGCACATACGCGCCCCGAACTCGGGCGAGCGCAGTCGCCAGCAAGGGGCTACCTAAATAGTCCCACTGTCAAGCTCCTATGGCTAAGTGAAAGTGTTAAAGCATTATAGTCCGGTTGCCTGGCCCGCTGCGCTATCACCTCCTTTGTAGGACCAAGACGTTGGATTAAGTGTGAAAATGCGTCTTCTGCGAGCACCCCCGCAATATGTGCGTGGGGGCTGAAGCCAACGACTGCCATCTTTCAGATTTTGTATATATATATCTTAAAACGGCCGCACAGGAGGTGTTCCCAATACTTGAAGGCATAAGTATAAAAGGCCACTACAATTTATCAAAATATTGCTTTATAATTACATATGCTATCATAACATAGCATCCTTCGAGCACTGCGTCTCTATTACATGAGCGCCTTCAAGGACTTCCTAAAAATAGTGCTCGGAGGGTACTCGGCTTTTGTCTGAATCTCGGGACGCCACAACGGTGGTCTCCATCTCTGCCCAGTATGTCTTGACACGGGCAAGAGCCATCCGTGCGCCCTCTATGCATGCTGACCTCTTCATCGCATTGATACGCGGCACCACGTCAAGGAATTGCTGCACCAAGCTGAAATAACTCTTCGGCTCCGATCTCCCCGGCCACAGATGACCCATGACGTACTTCATGGCGAGTCCGAACAACCTATTCAGTTTGGCCCATTGAGCCAGGCGATCGTCCACTGCCAGTGGACGCTCTGGATTGTGGAACTGCGACCAGAAAAGCTTTTCCACTTCACGATCTTTTTTATCTCGAAAGTGTTCGGTCGCATCAGCAGCACTTGCTGCCAAATCCAGATAGGTATCCTCCACACTCCACATCCGGTCCAACGGAGCAAACTTCGGATCGCAAAACTTCCTCCGCAGCATAAAGGGCTTTCCATCCGCAATCTGTTCGGCCTGACGCAGCTCCTCCTTCGCAGCTCTCATCGTAGAGCGAGCGTCCTTGGCATCGGCAACGGCCTTCTCTAAGTCTGTCTGTCTCGCTCGGTCTTCTTTCTCAAGAAGTTTGCAACGGTCTGCAGCGCTCTTTAACTTCTCGGCAATCTCGGCCATCTCTTCCTTGCTTCGGCAGTGAGTAGCCTGTTCGGCTCTCAGCTCTTCAAGGGCTTTCTCGGCAGCCGCATTGCTTTTTCTGGCTTGTTCCTTAGCTCGGGCAAGTTCTGCCCTAAGACTCTCCATGGCAGCCGCACCATCTGCGTCAAGCACACACATTGTAAGACACTGGTATGAAGCTCCTCTTACCTGATGCCACCCGAGGAATTACATACCTTGAACCTCATCAAGCCGCTTGTTGACAAGCGCGATGTCGGCATCTGCCACGTCCAGTTGCCGCTTTAGTTCGTCAAAATCATCAGTTCGGCTCGATTCCGGACACCTCGCCACCTACATTCAAAGGTGACATCTTAGACCTGGGATTATGATCCTCTGCGCGCCGTCATTTCTTGACAATGCACAGAGTCTCAGGGGCTATTATCTACACAGGGCACATCTTACTTATGCGCAACTGACAAAAGTGTACACTATCTAACGTACCTCAAAACCCGTCAGTAAACTTTTGACGGCCTCATGCAATCCGCTTTCTGCGGATGAAATCCTTTCAATCACCGTGCCCATCAATGCACGATGCTCCTCTGAGATAGAAGCTCGCCCCAGCAGAATCTTTAGCTCCTCCGGCCGAGCACCAGACGGTGCCGGACTTGTCCTATGGCCTCTTTCGAAGGCCGGACGCGGAGAACCTTGGGGGGCCACATAGCTATCTTCTGCCCCTGCCGGATTCGGAGAAACCCTCCGCGACGACACCTCAGGGTCGCCCGCCTCGCTAGGTGGTATGGCAGTAGGAGGCGTTCCGCTCTCCATCATCTCCGAAAGAAGATACCCCGAAGACGAGCTCTGCTGAGAGGGGCTGAGGTCCGAGCTACAAGGTAAAAATTTCGGTTAATTTTCTCATATAAACAAGGATTTCTCTCATCCCTCAAAAGGAAAATCTCTCTCTACTTACGGCTCGCTGGAGGGCTGATCCCTTTGAAGGCGTAGTTCGGCCGAGGAACTCCCCGGCGTCGGACCCTCTGACGAGGATTTCCCCCC
>NC_057800.1:736307800-736329264 GCF_018294505.1 Triticum aestivum
TGGTCTCCGGGTCGTCAGAGGCGGCCCTCTTCTTCCCCTTAGGAGAGGAATTGTCGGTTCCTCCCTTCGGAATAGCCTCCTTCGAGGAGGCCATAGTTTCCTTGTCCTCCCCCTCACTTCCCTCCAAAGGCATTATCTTCAACATCCTAACAAGCACGGGATCCCGCCTAGTTTCGGGAAGGGGAGCCGGACACCTGATCAGCTTTCCCTTCGCTATCCACACCAGTTTAAAAGGACAGCTCTTTTAGGGGCAAGCTTATGACAATTATACGGATAGCAGGTCCGGGCACAAGGTTACTTACTTGAGCATCCGGGCGATTGCAGCTTAGGCCTGCGTCCTCGGTCAAATCCGGACACATTGCTTGTGATCCAAAGAACTGTTTATACATCTCCGCGGGCGTTGCACCCATGAAATGCTGGAGAGCTTGCGGCCCCTCTGGATTAAACTCCCACAGGCGAAGGGAGCGACGTTTGCCGGGCAATATTCGGCGTATCAGCATGACCTGCGTCACCTTGACCAGGCTGAGGTCTCCTTCTAAGAAATCCCTAATGCGGCCCTGCAACAAGGGCACGTCTTTGGATAACCCCCAATCTAATCCTTTGTTGACCCATGACGCTAGCCGTGGTGGGGGACCCGAGCGAAAGGCAGGAGGCGCCACCCACTTGGTGCCTAGCGGTGATATAGAACCATTCTCGTTGCCACAAGCCAAGCTCCTCTTGGAAAGAGCCCTCGGGCCATGGAGCATCAGCATTCTTGCTTATAACAGCGCCTCCGCACTCTGCGTGCCGTCCCTCGATCATCTTCGGCTCCACTTTAAAGGTTTTGAGCCATAATCCAAAGTGAGGGGTAACACGGAGGAACGCTTCACACATGACGATGAATGAGGAAATATGGAGGATGGACTCCGGAGCTAAGTCGTGGAATTCCAGCCCGTAATAAAATAGCAGCCCCCTCACAAAGGGATCCATTGGGAAGCCTAACCCCCGAAGGAAGTGAGATATGAACACCACGCTCTCACCAGGCTGGGGACTGGGAATGGCCTGCCCTTGAGCAGGCAACCTATGCGAAATTTCGCCGGTCAAGAACTTAGCCTCTCTCAACTTTAGCACGTCCTCCTCCGTGGCAGAGGAGGGCATCCATCGGCCTTGAAGGTCGAAACCGGACATTGTCGAAGGTCCGAAGCGCCTGGAATCTGGAGCCTAGGGTGTTGGAACTCGAGGCGACGTGCGAACTCGTTTGAGATTGGAAAAAGGAGTAAGGACTTGGTCTCTTTATAAGAGGTTGAATACCAAGAGCCCTCCCCGTAACCGTTTGGGACTCGCCTTTAATCGAGGAAACGTGCTAACATGCACGATTGGGTTACCCACGTCCGTATTGATGAGAATCCCGTAAAAGGGGGACACGATCTCTACTTTGACAAGACGTGCCAAGGAAACCGCCTCGCAAAACGTGCTGAGGTGGAAAAGTAAAAACGATTCGAGTAAAGGACTTGGCCGTAGTGTGATGTCACGCTGCAGAATACGTCAGCAGATTAGATTTGTGTTAATATTATTCTCTCTATGGCAATATGTGGAAACTTATTTTGCAGAGCCGGACACTATCCTTGGTGTTCAAAATCTTCTTGAAGAACTTGGAGGAGGAACCCGCCTTGCAATGCCGAAGACAATCTGCGTGCCGGACTCGTCGTCATTGAAGCCTGGTTCAGGGGCTACTGAGGGAGTCCTGGATTAGGGGGTGTTCGGGTAGCCGGACTATACCTTCAGCCGGACTCCAGGACTATGAAGATACAAGATTGAAGACTTCGTCCCGTGTCCGGATGGGACTTTCCTTGGCGTGGAAGGCAAGCTTGGCGATGCGGATATTCAAGATCTCCTACCATTATAACCGACTTTGTGTAACCCTAACCCTATCCAGTGTCTATATAAACCGGAGGGTTTTAGTCCGTAGGACAACTTCATCATACAACAATCATACCATAGGCTAGCTTCTAGGGTTAGCCTCTTTGATCTCGTGGTAGATCTACTCTTGTACTACCCATATCATCAATATTAATCAAGCAGGAGTAGGGTTTTACCTCCATCGAGAGGGCCCGAACCTGGGTAAAAACATCGTGTCCCTTGTCTCCTGTTACCATCCGGCCTAGACGCACAGTTCGGGACCCCCTACCCGAGATCCACCGGTTTTCACACCGACAGACGGTATGGACGCCGATGCAGGAGACGATCAAGAACCAGCACCTATAGGGCACTGGAAAGCCACCTCGTTGTATGACATATACATGGTGGACACACCAAAAGAAGGAGATGGCGATGGAACAGCGGAGGGTAACCCCTCCAAGAAACCGCCTAAGCGCCGACGTCAGCGGCGCCGCTCTAAATCCCGCCATAGCAAAAATGGTGATTCCGGCACAGGAGATAATAATACTTCGGAGAGTCCCGAAGAAAACCCCCTCCAGCAAGATTCAGCACAGGAGGATGGAGAAGCCAGCCCTCATGAGAGAGCGGTGGACAGAGAGGTCGAGGACGATAATTATATGCATCCCTCCGAAGACAAGGCAAGCCTCAACGACGACGAATTCGTCGTTCCAGAGGATCCCATCGAACAAGAGCGTTTCAAACACAGGCTCATGGCCACGGCAAGCAGCCTCAAGAAGAAGCAGCAATAGCTTAGAGCTGATCAAGATTTGCTAGCCGACAGATGGACTGAAGTCCTTGCGAACGAAGAGTATGAACTCGAATACCCCTCCAAGAGTTACCCCAAGCGCAGCTTGCTACCCCGATTAGAGGAGGAAGTACCTAAACCTACATCACCAGCGCATGATACGACCGACCGACCACCTCGTGGCCGTGACAGAGAGGCCTCTCGGCCCTCCACTCAAGCCGCACCCTGGCGCCGCTCAAAATATACCAAGGCATGGGAAAATGCGCCAGACCTGCGAGATATATTGGAGGACAGGGCAAGGCAAACAGGATCGATCTACGGATCGCGCGGGCGCCCCACGGCACGTGACGGTGATCGTCACTCAGGATATAGTAAATTCGGCCGGGCCGAACACAATAGACAAAGCTCGTCTGAGCTACATCGCGATATAGCCCAATACAGAGGTGCCGCACACCCACTATACTTCACAGATGAAGTAATGGATCATCAAATCCCTGAGGGTTTCAAACCCGTGAACATCGAATCATACGATGGCACAACAGATCCTGCGGTATGGATCGAGGATTATCTCCTTCATATCCACATGGCCCGCGGCGATGATCTACACGCCATTAAATACCTCCCACTCAAAATTAAGGGACCAGCTCAGCATTGGCTTAACAGCTTGCCAGCAGAATCAATCGTTTGTTGGGAGGACCTGGAAGCCGCATTCCTCGACAATTTCCAGGGCACTTATGTGCGACCACCAGACGCCGACGACCTAAGCCACATAATTCAGCAGCCAGAGGAATCAGCCAGGCAATTCTGGACATGTTTCCTAACAAAGAAAAATAGAATAGTCGACTGTCCAGACGCAATGGCCCTAGCAGCCTTCAAGCACAATATCCGTGACGAGTGGCTTGCCCGGCACCTCGGACAGGAAAAGCCGAAATCCATGGCAGCCCTCATGACACTCATGACCCGCTTTTGCGCGGGAGAAGACAGCTGGCTTGCTCGTAGCAACAATATGACCAAGAACCCTGGTAATTCAGATACCAGAGACAGTAGTGGCAGGTCGCGTCACAACAAGCAAAAGTGCCGCATTAACGGCGACAATACTGAAGATACGGCAGTTAATGCCGGATTCAGAGGCTATAAATCCGGTCAGCGGAAAAAGCCATTCAAAAGAAATACTCAGGGCCCGTCCAGTTTGGACCGAATACTCGACCGCTTGTGCCAGATACATGGGACCCGCGAAAAGCCAGCCAATCACACCAACAGGGATTGTTGGGTGTTCAAGCAGGCGGGCAAGTTAAATGCCAAAAATAAAGACAAGGGGCTGCATAGCGATGATGATTAAGAGCCCCGGCCGCGGAACAACAGCGGACAGAAGGGTTTTCCCCCACAAGTGCGGATGGTGAACATGATATACGCAACCCACATCCCCAAGAGGGAGTGGAAGCGCGCGTTAAGGGACGTATATGCGATGGAGCCAGTCGCCCCAAAGTTCAACCCATGGTCTTCCTGCCCGATCACCTTTGACCGAAGGGACCACCCCACCAGCATCCGTCATGGTGGATTCGCCGCATTGGTTCTAGACCCAATTATTGACGGATTTCACCTCGCTAGAGTCCTTATGGACAGCGGCAGCAACCTGGACCTGCTTTACCAGGATACAGTGCGGAAAATGGGCATAGATCCCTCGAGGATTAAGACCACCAAAACGACCTTTAAAGGCGTCATAGCAGGTGTAGAAGCCAATTGTACAGGCTCAGTTACACTTGAAGTGGTCTTCGGATCTCCGGATAATTTCCGAAGCGAGGAGTTAATCTTCGACATAGTCCCGTTCCGCAGTGGCTATCACGCCCTGCTCGGGCGAACCGCATTTTCTAAGTTCAACGCGGTACCGCACTACGCATACCTTAAGATCAAGATGCCAGGCCCTCGAGGAGTAATTATGGTCAATGGAAACACCGAACGCTCCCTCCGAACGGAGGAGCACACGGCGGCCCTCGCAGCGGAAGTACAAAGCAGCCTCTCAAGGCAGTTCCCCAGTCCGGCCATTAAACGTCCGGACACCGTCAAGCGCGTCTGGAGTAACCTACAACAAGACCGCCTGGCACGTTCCAAGCAGGCATAGAAATGCGGCCCCAACCTCAGCCCTCGCAAAAATGCGAAATCAGTGCTCCGCGTACATAACTACGCTCTTGAAATACCATGGGCACAGGGGGAGGGGCACCATCACGACACGCCCAAAACACAGCTTAAACCGTACTAGGGGCTGCCGATTTCTTTTTTTTAATTTTCTCTTACTTTCAGGACTCCATTCTTCGGAAGGCCTGTCCGGCAGTACAATTGCAGCACAAACGATACAAGAATCAGGGAAGCAGACAAGCCATGCCGCATTATGGAACTCCCAGGTGGTCTCTATCATGAGCAGTATAACTGTTTTGCATACAATTCTGCAGCCTGCCCCTGGACCGGACATGTTAAATAGTCCAACCTTTTGCTTATCGCATTATTTGTATCGTTCTACCTTGATCGCAAACTTTTTAATAAACAATGCATAGCTTTTTTCTATTTTTGCATTACTCTTTTTATGAATATATGTTCATTAATGACATGTTGCACCCGTACACTGTGGTACGGCCAATACGCCAGGGGCTTCAGTACCCCTCAATATGGCGTGAGAATTCCGAACACCTTAACAAGTGCGACACCCCGAACTTATAGCATTATATGCATCGGCTCCGAATCATGTGTTGGGTCAATAGTTGGGTTTGCCCGGCTCCTATGTTTTGCTACCTTACGTTCCGCTATATCGGCTAAGGTAGCACTAGGAGAACTACTGCGGTTGTGCCCCAGTTGAGATGGGCTGAGCTCCTCAGTAGAGAAAGCTAAAACTGACTGTCATGATGAAGCGAGAGCTGGTCGCTGTTTGAGAGGTTCTTTGAGTCCCTAAAGACTTATGCCGCTTAGAGCGAGGAGCCGGCTTTGTCCGACCAAGGCATGGATAGCGCCCCGAATTCGGTCTTCCGAATACCAGGGGCTTCACCGAAATTTAAAATAATAGAATTCTATGGCTAAGTGAGAGTGTTCAAGCATTATAGTCCGGTTGCCTTGTTCGTTCGTTGTGCCGAGCGCCTCCCTCGAAGGACCCAAACATGGGAAAAGAGCGCTCAGGTTTATCCCGAACACCTCAGCACTAGTGGCATGGGGGCAGAAACCGACGACTCGCCATCTCTCAAATTTGATAAACGGCCGCACAAAAGGTAATATTTTAAATTCAAAAAGCATTGCTTAGCGCATATGAACAAGTTTTCAGCGCACAGGACAAAACGAGCGAGTTTACTAAAAAATTACATCCCTGGAACATTCATCCGCCATAAGGCGGGCACCCTTCAGAATGTCCTTATAATAATTCTCAGGCTTGCGATGCTCTTTCCCCAGCGGTGGCCCGTCCTTCACAAGCTTCTCAGCATCCATCTTGCCCCAGTGCACCTTAGCACGGGCAAGGGCCCTACGGGCACCTTCAATGCAGACGGAGTGCTTGATGACTTTGAGCCTTGGATAGGCCTCCACCAGCCGCCGCACCAACCCGAAGTAGCTCCCAGGCAGAGCCTCTCCAGGCCACAACCGAACTATGAGGCCCTTCATGGCCTGTTCGGCCACCTTGTGGAGCTCGACCAACTACTTCAGCTGGTCGCTCAGGGGCACAAGCTGTCCAGCCTCAGCATACTGAGACCAGAACACCTTCTCCGTCAAGCTGCCCTCTTCGGCTCGGTAGAATGCGGCAGCATCGGACATGCTACGGGGAAGATCTGTGAATGCTCCTGGAGAGCTCCAGATTCGGGTAAGTAACAAGAAGCTCACTTTTACATGTTTTCTTTGCATTAAGAATGCCTTACCCGCCGCTATCTTTTTCACCGCATCCAACTCCTGGAGGGCCTTCTGGGATTCGGCCTTGGCAGACTTGGCATTTTCAATAGCCGCCGCGAGCTCGGACGCTCGCGTCCTTGAGTCAAGCTCCAAACGCTCATGTCTTGCCGTACCTCACCAACTTGCGCCTCACATTTCTCCCGCTCAGTGCGCTCCGTGGCCGCTCTCTTCTCGGCCTCGGCCAGCGCTTGCTTGAGGGTCGCCACCTCAGTTGTGGCCCCTACAATCAGCCGCGTTAATCCTATCATTTTTTTGCAATTGCATCTTTTATATATTTTTCTATAAGGTATCCCTTACCTTCTTTCTCCTCGAGCTGCCGCTTGGCAAGGCCGAGCTCTTGCTCAGACCGCTCGAGGCCCTGCTTCAGTGTGCCCACCTCCACAGTCAGTGCGGCGGTCGCTAGCAGTGAAGCCTGCATACGCATATTGACTCATTTTTTGTTAGACTCCTGTGAATTATATTAGATCCTCTATTCAGCTTTTCTTGACGAACGCCAAACAGAGCATCAGGGCCTACTGTCTATGCGGTAATATTTTTACATATTCTTTACTTACCTCGAAGCCTATTAGAAGGCTGGCACAAGCTTCTGTCAGTCCACTCTTGGCGGACTGAACCTTCTGGATCACCGTACTCATAATAGTACGGTGCTCCTCGTCGATGGAGGTGCCGTTAAGCACCTCCAGCAAATTGTCCGGTGCCTCCGGTCGGATGGGGGCCACCGGCTCAGTAGGCTTGCTCCTCTTGGTAGCAGTTCACCTACCGCACTCCGGAACCGTTGAAGATTCCGGCGCGGTGTCCGGCTCAAAGCCGGACTTGGAGCCCTGGGGGGTCTTATCCCCTTTACTCCTGGAGTGCGGGAAGTCGCCTTGTGGTGCCTCCAGGACCACCTCCTCCTGTCTTGGAACCTGTTGGGACAACACTTCGGCGTCGTCCGTAGGGCGGGGGCGAGGTAGCCGTCGGAAGTGAATTCACATCCGACGAATCCAGGGAGCCGCTTGACAACTTGTCGAGCCTGGCCTTGGGCGGACTGCATAATCATATTCGACATAAGGAAAGGCTGTGCCATAAAAGAGTACTATGAATTACTCCGGTATCCGAATACTTACGATCTTGTCGGACGCTTGGCCCTGTGCGGCCACTCCTCTTCGTCGTTGTCGGCGTCGGTGGGGTAGTCCGGAGGAAGGGTCTTCCCCTTCTTGGACCCTTCGGCCTCCCCAGTTGGGGCGGCCTTCCTTTTCTTTCCTCCCCCCGCTAGAGGGGGAGAGGTTTCTTCTTCCTCCTCCTCGTCTTCACGGGAGGAGCGCGTCTCGGATTTGTCGGATGATGAATCCGACACCTCCAGGCGTCGGGCACTCTTTCGAGTCCCTGTGGCCTTCTTCTTGGCCTTCTTCTCCGGCACCACATAGGGTGCCGGGACCAGCAGCTTCGCTAAACGAGCATCGGCTGGGTCTTCGGGCAGAGGGGCCGGACAGTCGATCTGTCCGGACTTCGCCTGCCAATCCTGTCAAAGGAAAGGGAGATTAGATCCCGCATAGAGTCAAACTATGGAAAACTAATATCCTGTACAAGGTAAAAATAGCTTACCGCACTAGCGTGACGCTACGTGCTGAATCCGCGGTCCTCGGAAGCGGATGCGGGAGCCTCGGCGCCTTTGAATATCCCCTTCCAGGCGTCTTCGTACATCATGTCGAAGAGCCTGTTCAGGGTTTGGTGCTGCGCCGGGTCGAACTCCCACAGATTGAAAGCCCGTTGTTGACACGGGAGGATCCGGCGGATGAGCATAACCTGGACTACGTTGACAAGATTGAGTTGCTTGTTCACCAGGGTTTGGATGCATTTTTGAAGTCCGGTTACCTCTCCTTTGTTGCCCCACGACAGGCCCGTCTCTTTCCAAGACGTGAGCCGCGTAGGGGGTTCGGACTGGAACTCGGGGGCTACAACCCATTCGGGGTCGCGCGGCTCGGTGATGTAAAACCACCCCGATTGCCACCCCTTCAGGGTCTCCACAAAGGAGCCCTCGAGCCATAGGACGTTGGCCATCTTGCCCGCCATGGCACCTCCGCACTCCGCCTGGTTGCCGCGCACCACCTTCGGCTTGACGTTGAAAGTCTTGAGCCATAGGCTGAAATGGGGGCGGATGCAGAGGAAGGCCTCGCACACGACGATAAACACCGAGATCTTGAGGATGAAGTTCGGGGCCAGATCATGGAAATCCAGGCCATAGTAGAACATGAGCCCCCGGACAAATGGGTGGAGAGGAAAGCCCAGTCCATGGAGGAAATAGGGAAGGAATACTACCCTCTCATGGGGCCTTGGGGTGGGAAGGAGCTGCCCCTTTTCGGGAAGCCGGTGCGCGATGTTGTTAGACAAGTATCCGGCTTTCCTTAACTTTTTGATATGGCCCTCCGTAATGGAGGAGACCATCCACTTACCTCCCGCTCCGGACATGGCTGGAGAAGGTTGAGGGGGGAAGTGCGGGCTTGGGCGCTGGAGCTCGAGTGCGCGGAAGATGGATAGGCAAAGGAGGAAGAAGGCATAGGTCAAAAGGTGGATCCTTATCCCCTTATATGGGCGGATGCGGCTATGCGTCCTCACCAGCCTGGTAAAACTTTCTTGCCTCCCAAGCACCATGATAAATGGCGCGGTTGGGTTACCCACGTCCGTATTGATGAGAATCCCGTAAATAAGGGGCACGATCTCTACTTCGACAAGACGTGCCAAGGAAACCGCCTCGCAAAACATGCTGAGGTGGGGAAGTAAAAACAATTCGAATAAAGGACTTGGCCGTAACGTGATGTCACGCTGCGGAATACGTCAGTAGATTAGATTTGTGTTAATATTATTCTCTCTATGGCAATATGTGGAAACTTATTTTGCAGAGCCGGACACTATCCTTGGTGTTTAAAATCTTCTTGAAGAACTTGGAGGAGGAACCCGCCTTGCAATGCCGAAGACAATCTGCACGCCGGACTCGTCGTCATTGAAGCCTGGTTCAGGGGCTACTAAGGGAGTCCTGGATTAGGGGGTGTTTGGGTAGCCGGACTATACCTTCAGCCGGACTCCAGGACTATGAAGATACAAGATTGAAGACTCTGTCCCGTGTCCGGAAGGGACTTTCCTTGGCGTGGAAGGCAAGCTTGGCGATGCGGATATTTAGATCTCCTACCATTGTAACCGACTTTGTGTAACCCTAACCCTCTCTGGTGTCTATATAAACCGGAGAGTTTTAGTCCGTAGGACAAGACAACATACAACAATCATACCATAGGCTAGCTTCGAGGGTTTAGCCTCCTTGATCTCGTAGTAGATCTACTCTTATACCACCCATATCATCAATATTAATCAAGCAGGATGTAGCGTTTTACCTCCATCAAGAGGGCCCGAACCTGGGTAAAACTTCGTGTCCCTTGTCTCCTGTTACCATCCGCCTAGACGCACAGTTCGGGACCCCCTACCCGAGATCCGCCGGTTTTGACACCGACACCCGCACCATAGATTCTATGGTGATACAAGTTCACTGAGATCTAACGGCCGACAATAGGAGGTTTGAATGTTTTTTCAATATACAGCTGATAGAGTTTGGGAAATGCGCAGAAAGTACAAGTACTACGCATGTGCCATCTGATCACTAATCATACGACCTAGATGCTCATATCACCGTAGCGCGTAATTAAGCTACGGGGAGCACCTAATATGAGCACCGGGGAGCCGTTGGATCGAAGATGCAGCGACACACACGAGGCCTGAATGTTTTATTTGCAAAAAAAACTTTGGAGAGTTTCAAAATTGCGCATAATTACAAAGACTACTCCCAAGCCATCGGATCTCACTTCCAATGGTGTAAAAACTCGTATCACCATAGTATCTAAGCTGCAGGGTGGATGTGATATTCTATGCCGCTGTCATTTTTGTTCGTAAACTTGCAAAATATGTGTAACTCATGCCGTTACTTGTCTAACCGCGCAAAGTGTTTGTTCAGAAAAACCATCCTACACTGAAATATCGGAACAACACACGGGGGTCCCAATTGTCATTAATCAAATTTGGACCTAAAACTAACAAATCCGAAAGACGAGATTCGAACTGGCAACCTGGACTACAAAGTGTAAGTCGATAGCCTGAAAAAACAAACAGTTGTTGGCTTTGTCCCATAACTTGATTTTATTTATACAGTACTTTCGTTGAGTAGAGTAGAGGGAGTGCCTCGTCAACACGTGCATGACCGTTGTCTCACTTACTAGTGGGTCCCAGGTCTGCGATCTCAATCTCTCTTCTCTCCATCGTCTAACCTTTGCACGGGCACACACGAAGAGCGGCGCTAGCTTGCCGTGGTGTTATTAAAACTAAAAAAGCTTGGAAAATAGAACAATCGCCTAGAACAAGAGACGTTGTGGCTGGTCAAGACGGAGCTAACCACATCTATCCTCCGTGCCACGTTTGCATGATGAAGCTGTGTGGCTAGTGGGGTGTTTTCGACCGACTGGCTGGGTCCCGAGGTCGAACCATAGGTACTACACCTGATACAGTATATTTTTACACGCACATTTTTCCTCCGTGCCGAGACGTGGCACACCCTACCGCGCGATTTCAGGGTCCTGCCGGGTGGTGCACGCATATATTCTTCCTGACGTGGGACGCCCTACCATGCGTTTTCTGGGTCCTCCTCGGTCGTAGTGCCGAAGCAAGTAAATGATTCGTCAAATCACGAAAGACCACCTTTCCCGCCGAGTACATCAGTGAAGCACGGTGGCTAGCTAGTTGGGCTAGTTCGACCGATTAGCTAAGTCGCTGCCACATTTGTTTTTTCACCCCTTTTTTATGTACTTGCCGGCAGGTAAATTTAAATATCCACCGCGGCATTGCTCTGGTGTTTGGGTGCGGCAGGATTTTTATTTTTTTGATTGACGGGAGCAGGCATGGCAGGATTTTTAATTTTTTGATTGACGGGAGCAGGCGCGGCAGCAATTAGTCACGATGACTCCGCCTGTAAAAACCCACCGCTCCCTGATGTGAGAAGTCGTCGACTGGTGTTTTACCGTGGTGAAAACCAAAAGATTCCCCACTCCCTCTGCCTTCCCGTAGATTGCATTGCCTTTCAGCCATTTCGCCCCCTTTGCTTCCTCTCCCCATTGCTTCTACCTGGTGCCATGGCGGCGCAGCAGTTCACGGAGTCCGAGGTGAGGCTCCTGACACAGGAGCTCCATGCCAAGGATGCGGAGCTCCGTGAGCTCAAGGAGGAGAGGAGTGCCATGCTCCTCCGTTATGTGCGGGAGTTCACGGAGCTTCGAAAGCGGCAGGCGTCCACCATAAAGATGCTCGAGGCATCGGCGGCGTTGCTGCAGAAAGCGAGAGATACGATAGGCCATCAGGGGAGCCGGCTGGAGCGCGAGCGGGCCGATCGTGACGAGGTCCAGGATCGCCTCAGCCACTTGGTGAACCAAGTTGCCACGCACGTGTTGCAGCTGCGCGATGCCTACCGTCGTGCCAGCGCGACGATGCCGGCCGTCGGGCTAAACCCGTTCGACCACCCGGTCGACTTCAACGAGCTGCGGCTTCCTGACCTGGTCTCCTTCTTCACCTATATCTCAGAGGAGCTGAGCCGTCTCCGCGCGATGGTGGGGGATGAGCTGGACTAGGAGGGGTTGCGGGCTGCCGTCGCCATTGCCGGGCGAATCCTTTCAGGGCTCCGTCACCGGAATCCAATCGTGCCATTGGACGCCGTCTTTGACGAGCTGGCTCCCGTCGACTGGGAGTAGGCTCTGCGGGTGGTTGCACCCTGCATCACCAACATCGTGCGCCTCGAGAAGCAGAGGGACTTCAGTGGTGTTTAGGCGCCCTCTGCATGGGCATGTCCATGTCTCGGCGCAACATGATCGTTGGATCAAACTCAGACGGTGCAGATCAGTCACGGTAGCACAAAGTGTGTGGGTGTGTTTGGTTGCATTCTCATCTCAATATAGTTGTTTCCTCTTCGTGTATTTTTGTCAACCTACTAGTGTGGACTCATGCGCCCTTCATGCACTCTGCCAAACACCCAAAAGTGGGTCGAGAAGGGAACTTTTGCTCCCATCCCATTCACCCTTCATACACCCTGCCAAACACTATTCGTGCTCCATATGGTTCATGTTTCATGGAGTAGTGTAGCACCGTACTCTCCATGCGCTGTGGACCTAGTTCTGTTAACATTGATCTCACCGTTCATTCTTGACCGGACAGTCGAAAAAGCGATACTATGTTACATATAGGAGTAGTTGACATGCGCACAACATCATTTGTTATCGTCATATCTTACTACACTAGCAACAAGATTGTGTAGTACTGACGTATGAACCATTGCACATGCCTAGTAGTAGGAGCACTAAGTATGTTCAAGTGGCTGCCGTGTTTCGCACTCCTCCGTCGTAAGATTGGAAACGCTTGTTGTAATCATTTTTTCTTATGAAAAACAATGGACACGCTCTACCGTGCGGATCCTCCTCCATCCATGCACTAAATTACTCACTTTCGTTGACGTGTGGGACAGCCAGCATCGGGGTCCACCAGCCATGCACTAAATTACTCCGTAGTAGAGTGACAGTAGACTACCCCGACCGAAGCGCCGCAGTAATGCCCAATGAGCCGTCAAATCACAAAACCCCCTCCTTTCTAGCAGTAAGTTGGACGGACGAAGCAACCATCATTTCACTCTTCTCTCTCAGCTTCCTCTCTACCCAACCCTCACTTCCGCCTCATCTTGTTCCTCATTTCTTCAAGAAAACCCCGACCTGCTTCTGCCATTGTTCTTCTCTCCCAAAGAAGGAAAGGTGAGCGCATCAATGGTATTGATTCTGGCCAAGGCCGGTCTTGCAACCCCGAGACTGATCCTATAACTCCCTCTCTTTTCTTCTTTTGGGTTTGTGATTATGGTTTCTTTTCTTTTATTTCTATTTGACAGTTTCTTGATGGACGCTGGAGCACCGGCCGAAGTGATGTCTATGGCTCCGGCCAAAACCGTCGAGGCTCATGGTACGAAGAAGCGCAAGCACGCCGCCGAGACTACCGCAGACAAGCTCAAAGCCATCGCCCTGTCCAAGCCCCCCTCTCTGGGATCCCTCATTAAGCAAGTCCAGGTAATATCTCTTCTTGACGATCTTTTTCTCGATCTTGATCGTGTTTTTTCATCTAACACGCAATACTAGTACTAGTAGTACAACTTTCTGGGTGATCTTGCATGTGATTTTTGTGTGCCAAATGACGGTTCTAAATTCCTCTTTTGACCAAAACATGCGAGAGGTTGACACTGATTTCTTATAGATTACTTTCAACTACTCCCTCTGTCCCAAATTTCTTGTCTTAGATTTGTCTAGATACGGATGTATCTAATACTAAAATGTGATTTGATACATCCGTATCTAGACAAATCTAAGACAAGAATTTTGGGACGGAGGGAGTACTTTATGAACATCAATGCTACCTTTTAAGAGGGTATATTTGCCTCAGTAACTTGTGTTATGGATTTTGCATGTAATCCCTCTACTCTCATGCCTTTGAATACATGTTCTAGTGTCTTTGTTCACTCATTTCTGTGCGTATATGTAGTCATATATGGAGTATAATATCGAAAATCATCTTATATTTCTGAACGGAGGTAGTAATAAAATATGGTTTCTGCTTGAATTAGAACCAGGTCCGCGGTGGAGATGAAGTTCTCAAATCATGCCGTGTGAACTGGAAGACCTGATGATGAGTTTTACTGCTGAACTATCCAGCTGCTGTGTCCTTGTCGCCACGTGTCCTAAACTAGTGTTTTCCTGTAGCATTGTTGTCAGGCATGTTCTCGAGGCTGTACTTGACCACAACAATTTCCTGGCTGTGCCTTCAATTATAAAGGGTGTGGTTCTTGTAAAGCTTCCCAACAAATCTGATGCGGCATGTCTTCATCATCATGTTTATGAGTGGAAAGACCACTCTGTTAGGTTCTCCAAGGTTGACAAGATGGTGATGGTGCGTGTAGACATCTCACACGAAGTCCATGGCCTAGTCAGTTATGCGGGGTTCATCCCGTAGGTCGGTGGCAAGAAATAGTCTGCAGAGTTTAGTTAGTGCAACTTTGCTTGTCTGTAGTAAGTACTATTGTTCAGTACTTGATTTGTGTTTGTGAACCCTCTATTGTTTATTAGTACTGCCGCTTTTGGTGTGTGGTCAGTCCTGAGAACGGTCTATGTTAATGTCTGTCCACTCAATTCAGTCTGTATATTTTGAAGTATCCAGATCATATTTTTTGTGAGGACGGTTTATCAATTATGGTTACACTCCAATATCTGTATGCATTGCAGGGTTTATCGCACCCACCAGGATTTTTAGTCCCATGGATGTTCGGTCCATATGATTTGTCACGACCTTTGGACTGTCCTGCTTGTGGGAGTAGGCAGGGCCCCTGCATGCCACGCGTAGTTGGACGATCAATCTTCTGTTTAGTACTTCAACATAGTGATTTCCTGGTAAGGATTCACTCGTGTCACATCAAGTAAATCTTATTGATTTACTGTCTAAATCTTATTGATTTAATGTCATGTTTTCTTTCTTTTCCTGCAATTTTACGATGCAGGTTTTGCCATGTGAAATTCATCACAGAATAAACCGTTTGGTTTGCTCTATGATGGCTATTTTTGCAGGTTTCACTTCTTATGCCGTGTCAGTAATGAGGGCACTGTCCATCACTTATATTACTGGAAAAAATTGGATCAGTCTGTTGTCTGAGTACAAGCTGAATCCCTATGATGAACTGCAGTTTGGTTTAACAAAAACGCCACAATTAGTCCTCGCGTTTAAAAGAAATGAAGAAAAAAAACTGGATCACGGTCACGGATCCTAGTCAAGTTAGAAAGCTGATCATAGCAGACCAGACATGATCGCCGCTGTCTCGCACAGATCGAGCACCGGCAGTTGCTCTCGCACTGACAGCGGCAGCAGCTCAGTCTGATCCAGCTGAGGATTGGGCACCGACAGCGTCAGCGGATCAGTCTGATCTACCGGAGGATCGGGCATCGACACCGGCACCAGCTCTACAAGGAGCACCATCTCCGGCAGCAGCAGCGGCTTCGGCACATGCACCAACACTTGCACTTGCATCTGCTCCAGCCCATGCAGTTGCACCGGCAACAGACTGGGCTGGAGTTCGCACTTCATATACCAAAGTCCTTACAAAAACCGACATGTCCACCTTCTTGGTAAGCATTGGCCGCCCAAGTGCTTCGTTCTTTTTTCTTTCCATGTTGTTTCACATGATTCACTGTGTTGATCTAACTGTTTGGGTATGTCTTCTTGTTTGCAAACAGAGAATTCCTAGAGCAACGAGGGAGTCGTTCAACAATCCGGGCGACCATGGCCAAGTTTCTCTTACCATGCGCAGCCTTGGTGTGAATGAACCTGCTCAATATACCATAAGTACAAAGGATGGTCACATGATGATTGATGCTAAAGGATGGTCAAGGTTCAAATCTAAATCATATCTTGCGGTAGGGGATGATGTCAAAATCGAACTTTCTCGGCAAGGAGAGCTGGTCCAAATTAACTTTGAACTTAGCAGCACGCAACTGCTGAACTGATCTATCCTCCGAGAGATTTTGATGTAATAATCTGGCATGCTGAAACAAGTGTCCTGTGTGTATAAGTAGTACGACAGTATTATTTATCACATGGTATATCGTTGATAGAATTGCAACTCTGATTGCTGGTTAGGAACTGTCATTCGATTTCATTCCAACAGCTGTCGTGCTTTATTCAATTTTGTGTATTCGCCTTGCGACAGCATCTAAAACCAACGCCGTACCGATCGCTTGCAATATGAAAAGCGCTGAGGTAGAACACATGGGCCCCCAAACATGCAGGGTCGGCCTGCGGCCCAAAGTCCAGAACCGTGAGCCTATCTGAGTATTATATTCTCAGCTGAACCCCCATAAAAAAAGCTGAACCCCCATAATGCCCGTGCGTTGCAGAGGGAGTATATTTCTCGGCAAGGTGAGCATGTGATATAAAAGATTTGTATATTTCTTTACAAAGGGAGTATCTCTCTGTCAAAAAATATATTTATGTGTAACTAGTTACTCCTGTCTTTCTACTTCCTTTCGCTGATATGTGGGGTAACCGGCAATGGGGTCCACGTGCCATATGCACAAATTAGAGTGCACAACTTCACGGTAGTCAGACCCCGGTCGTAGCGCCGCAGTAATGCCCAATGAGCTGTCAAATCACAATCCCCCTTTCCAGCTTTAGCAGTATGCTGGACGGACGAAGCGGCAATATTTCACTTGGCCTGAATCTCTTTCTCCCTCGTCTGCTTGTTCAGAGAAAACCCCCTCTTGGCGATTGCATAGGGTTTTCTCATGGAGAACCAGGCATGAATTCTTCATCCATCCCCGATAAACCCAAGTCCCTTGGTCGCAGGTAATCTAGGATGGCAGCCGTCGCCGTTGATGCATTTTTCTTCCTACTAAATCTAGTGTGTTTCATTTGCAGTGCCCAAAGTGCGAGTACCCTATAGGTTTCTGCGCCCTCAGCGAGACGCCACACTTGTTCCTTCTCATCCTAACACAGCATTTTGAAACGCGCACAGTATGTTCCTAGAATCCTCTTTTCTATCCGGGAGGGTGGGGGTTTTTTGAACATGCTGTGTTCTCATATTATTTTTCCTGCAGTTTATTATTTGCTCTGCCAGAACACATGTACTCAAGATGCTCGGCCTTGCCATAACTGAATACACTAGTTTAATGGTCATAGTGAAGATAAGCCATGGATATAAGTTCCGAGTTGGGTTCATGAACCAAGAAGATCGCTGCTTTTTTATGGCCGAACTTGGATAAATTTTCTCAAGTGTTACGGACTGAAAGTTGGCGCACGAATGTTGATGGAAATAGCAGAACCTGGTCTCATCTTCACTACGATCTTCCACCCCTACATCGTTCCAATTGTTCATCCATGTTAGTTTTGTATCTGGTTCTTGCTTGTTGCCTAGATTACTTCTTAATCCACCTATTCTGTCTAACTAATCACAATTTAACTTTAGAAGTAGCAACGAATCTCTCACGAAGATGCTAACTTCTAACTAATATTTTCTTATAATTGGTGGCACGTGTAGGTTTTTTCAGAGTTAAGGGGTCTGCTCGTTTGTTACTCTGTAATAACTCGGCTGTTACTAATGGCATTGAAGTTGACTGGATCGACATCCACATGTTCCTACACTTTATTGATCGTCTTGAGGTCCTTGTGGGGCATTTCAATGGTGGAAGGCCATGTGGGATATGTGTGCCACTGCTGCACTCGTTGAACATGTCCAACAGTGTCGAGAAACTTATGGTACGAGCTGTTTTCTGTTATATATGTTGTTCATAAACTATTGCTTATACACAGTTTTACAGCTGTGATCTTCTTGAAACAGGAACTGCCGAGTTCTATTGTTCCTATACAGATGCCTGACCATGGTCGAGTCAGAGTTGCGCTTTTTCACAACATGATGTTTATGTCGACCTACTCAATTCCCCTTGGAGGTGAAAAGATACTTATTCATGGGTGGTCTCAAATAATGAAGGCCCGTCCATCTTGGAGAATAGGACAGAAGATTAGGTTCATGCTTTTCCATGGCTCTAAAGCGAATATCCTGTTTATTGACCACATTGCGAGATGAAGCCGCTTTCAGAAGGTTGTGGATGCGCGGGGTGGCGCCTGGGCCTTGTCCTGGGGCTTGGCGGCCTCACCCTTGGTTAACTGTAGGAAAAGTAGCATTGTTCGAGGCGTGCTTTGTACGGTTGAACCTGTATAAGTACTCATACTGATTTCAGCTTTGGTTATTAAGTGCCCCTGCTGGTTTCAGTTAAGGTTGTTAAGTACTCCTGCTGCTTTTACAGTCTGTCATGTTTCTTCAGTCCTGTCTTCATCCAGCCGCCAAAACCAAACCAGCGCCGGCGGGGCCGCCTACTTCCGCCTCCCACGGCTGGCTGCACCTCAGCGCACGCATCGCTGCCCCACCATCTCCTAAATAGTTAACGCTAATGTCCTCCGCGTGCTTTGGTGCGCTCGCCGCAGCACCGCCCTCTTGCATTGTCAACATGATCAACAAACAACAGGAATCGGCAGAAGTACATGGAAAGGATGACAGTAGGGGCCCACCACGTCAGCGTATGGAAAAAGAAAATGCTTCCTCCTAGTGTTTTCCTGACATCTGGGACCCACGACATTGTGAGCGTATATAGTCAATAGACAAGAGAACAACACAAGATCGGCTGACACCTGGGACGTAGCTACTCGAGCAATATTTTTTTGTTTGGTATTGTTGAGACGGAGCAGGGTTTGAACTGGGCTGTGGCCCGTCTAGCCCAGGCTTATATTTTATGTTCACCATGTGACCAGCCCAGCTATTTTTTCTTTGTGAAAATGAGCCCGGTTTATTTTTTCTGAAGAATACCCAATCCAGGCCTACTTATTTTTCTATGCCCTGATGGGCTGATACTCTTTCAAGACGCCTGCAAATCTTGAAAGTAATATGAAATGGGTTGTAAATATAAAAACAGATGACAAATTGGCAATTACTTTATAATTTCTGAATTTTATCACATTTTCAGATTCCTATTTCACTGGGCATTAACCTAATTTAAATATATCTTCAAAGTACTTTAAATCTGGCTGGACATTTCGGTATTAAAAATAGTTTGGAACCCACAGAAATATGTGAAATTGGCCCTGGCCAACCAAAAAAAACGACTGCAATAAATTGCATAAGAAGTTGCCATGAGCTATATATAAATTCTTAAAAAAAAGAGGGAGTGGTCTGACTTGTGGGCTTGTTTAGTTGACGCGTATGCAAGATTTTTTAGTTATTATATATGTCAACAAACGATTCTAGCAGACGTAACCGTTGGATGTCAATCCAACGGCCGTCGTGTTTCTTCAATCTCTGATCTTCTTGCTCCAGCCGCCAAAGCAGCGCCGGCGGGACTGCCTACTCCCGCCTCTTGTGGCCGGCTGTGCTGCCGCGCAGGCCTCAGCGCCCCTACTACTCCCACCGCTGGCCAGGGCATCCCTCTACTCACCCACACCCCCTGTTATTCTGCGGCGACGGCAGCCTCACACCGCAGCCGAACCGGTGAACGCTCCTACTCCTCTCCGCGTGGGCATCCACTGTCGCGTCTTCCCCGACTCTGCATCGTCCCCTTCCTATGCCTCGCCGTCGTCCACCGCCGTGGTGCTCTCGGCGCGGCGTGGTCACAGTGGTCAATGGCCGACTTCCATCGAAAGAGTACTGTACATGGAGAGGCTGACAGCTGGGTCCACGGCAGCCGCAAGGAAGTGCCTCCTTATTACGCGGCAAATCATTATTCCTCCACCAGACAACAGGGACCCACTGGACACCCACCAGTATATCGTGAAAAAAACGTTTGCCCCTGACTGCTGGGATCCACCCGACTGGCCACCATATTTCGTGAAAAAAAACGTTCCCCCTGCTGTCAGGTCGGACCCATCGGAAGTGCCTCCTTATTACGCACAAAAAAATGAATACCCCTTGCTAGCTGGGACCCACCTTGGTGGGAGGCTGACTTGTGGGTCTACTAAGTTGACAGGGACGGAGGGCTTTGTCAACTTAGTCAATATGCACGATTCTAGCTCCAGTGACCGTACGATGTCCATCCAACGGCCGTAGTGCTTCTTCAACCTCTGGTCTTCTTGCTCCAGCCGCCCAAACCAGCGCCGGTCGTGCCTCGTGCTCATGCCTGCCGTGGCCGGCTGTGATGCGGTGGAGGCCTCACCGCCCCCTACTACTCCCACAGCTGGCCAGGCCATCCCTCTACTCACCCACACCCCCTATTATTCTGCGGCGACGGTAGCCTCACACCGAAGCGAACCAGTGAACCCTCGTACTCCTCTACGCGTGGGCATCCACTGCCGCGTCTTCCCCGGATCCGTGTCGTCCCCTTCCTAGGCCTCGCCATCATCCACCGCCCTGGTGCTTTCGGCACGGCGTGGTCATCGTGGTCAAGGAACGACTTCCATCGGACGTGGACTGTACGTGGAGAGGCTGACAACTGGGTCCATGACCGCAGCAAGGAAGTGCCTCCTTATTACGTGCAAAATAATTATTCCTCCACCTGACAGCGGGACCCACCAGACGGGCCATCGTATTTCATGAAAAAAACATTTCCCCCCTGACTGCTGGGACCCACTAGCTACACCTTCGCACGCAAGGAAGTGCGTCCGGGCAAAAAAACAAAACAATTCGCCCCCCTGACTGCTGGGACCCACCAGCTACATCTTCGCACGCAAGGAAGTGCGTGACAGTCGGGACCCACCTGGTCGAAGTGTACGTAGCATTGTCATTCTGGTCACGAATGTGTACATACATACTGGTTGATGTTGAGGTGCGCACGTGTCATAGTAGAGGTGCGCACGTGTCGTAGTAGAGGCGCGCACGTAGCATGTACACGTATGTACATCAGCCAGGGTGCAAGAAATAAAATACGGCCACGTATGTGTACATACGGGCGGGGTCTCGAACGCCTACTCGTGCATACGTACGGCGAGGGCTCGTGTACATGGCTAGGTCGGAACGGAGAAACAGCGTCGTCGTTGTGTTCATGGGGAGGCAACGGAATGCGTGGTCGTGTTCATCGGGAGGGCTTGGACGGAACATGCGATGGAAACGAGGCTTGGCGTACCGCAGAACGGAGGAAACGGACCTCCTACGGTCGAAACGGGGGTCCTGTTGATCGGGAGGGGTGTGGCGTACCGCAAAACGGAGGAAACGGACCTCCTACGGTCGAAACGAGGGTCCTGTTGATCGGGAGGGGTGTGGCGTACCGCAAAACGGAGGAAATGGACTTGTGTTGGAGCGCTACGGTCGAAACGGGGGTCCTGT
>NC_057800.1:736329912-736369997 GCF_018294505.1 Triticum aestivum
CATCCAAAGGCAGCATCGATCGGCTTCAGTTAGCAGCAGTAGCGAAGGAATCGCTCGATCGGGTTCAGTTAACAGCCATCGATCGATCGCTCGGGTTCAGTAACGCGTAGCCTACAGTGCAATCGCTTGGGTTCAGTTAGAGCCCAATGCCTCGCTCGGGTTCATTTAGAGCCAACGCCTCGCACACACGCCCGTACGTGTACGAGAGAAACGCGCATCGCTCAGCCCCCGACCTCCCACCGTAACCGGGAACTCCCCGAAATTTTCCTCCCCCTCGCTTCTACCACGGTTTTTTCCGTCATGGACGACCCAAAGAATATCATGCAGCTGCGTCTCTGGCCCGCCCAGGACGAAAAGCCCATTTTCTGTCATGATTTTTTGTCATAGAAGTAGGAGCCAACCACATCTATGATGATACCGGGTTTTGTCACAATTATCATCATAGAAGTGTCACATGTATGATAGAAATTTTTTTCGTTCGGCCCAAAATGTCACGGATGTGTCTTTTTTTGTAGTGCATTCTTGTTATTTACTTTTGATATAAGCCCTTTATGTGATTTCGCTCAGACGTCCGACTGTGGCATCCTGATTATTTACTTTCATTGTAAGCCCTTTTCGAGATGTCGCTTAAACGTCCGACTGAGGCACACACTGTCATTTAAATTTCAATATAAGCCCTTTATGAGGTGTCGCCCTGACGCCCGACTGCGGCATGTTAAATTTATTTTTACCTTTCGAGGCGTCGCTTCAGACACCCGATCGGTCTTCAGTTATCTTATTGGGATTTCAGGAGGACTACCGCCTGACTTCCTTTCATTTATCGTGCAGTACAAATCGATTATCTGAGTGTGCATTACTAATCTGCTCATGTGCATCATGTTTGCATTTGTTATATCTTATGTCCAAACTATCTTGCGAGTACATTCAAAGTACTCACCTGGCTTGTTGATTTGGCCAGATGTTGACGAAGGCGATCTTATGGATGAAGAGTACGATAGCGAGTCCGACGCCTAGAGGAGTCCCAGTCAGTCACGTGCGATCCTGGAGTTGATCACTTGTATTATATACGCTTCCGCTACCCAATAAAATCATCGAGTCTCACTCCGACGCTTGATGAGCTGTAAGATTTTGGAGTCATGTCACCCACTTCACTGTGACATATCCACCACCACCTTTTTTACGAGTCAGTAGTTATGCCACCACACCCTTTGTGTCATATCCGCCTTTATGTATAATATCGGTGTGCTTTTAATAAATTGTTGAGCAGCCTCAACTCAACCTTGTATAATATTTAGTACTTCTGGATTTCTGTATCAAGGATTTGTCTACCGGTAAGAAGGATTCTTCTATACTGGTCAATACAAGGGTCGGCTTTTCAATAAATGTTTTATTGGAAAACCGGTCCTGACAAGCCTTGAGGCGACCTTCCGAGCCCTGGGCGCAAAGGGAGCAAGACTCCCACAGGCTCCAAGTCCGGCCATCGGCCGGACACCGCGCTGGAGCCTTCAGTGGTTCCGGATTCCCGCAGGCAACTCCCTTTTAAGGGAGACAAGCCACCCGCACCGGTGGCCTCTGTCCATCCAGAAGCACTGGACAACTTGTTGGAAATGCTTCGAGGCACTTCCATCGACGAAGAGCACCGCACTATTATGAGTGCGGTGATCGAGAAGATTCGGTCTGCCAAAAGCGGACTAACCGAAGCTTGTGCCAGCCTCCTAACAGGCTTTGAGGTAAGTAGTCGAAGTATATAGAAATATTACCGCATGGACAGTAGCCCCTGATGCTCTGTTAGGCGTTCGCGAAGAAAAGCCGAATAGAGGATCGAATAATAACTGCAGGAGTCTAATCCAAATATGTCTATATACGTATGCAGGCTTAACAGCTGGCCGCTACAGCACATACTGTGGAGATCGCTGCGCTTAAGCGGAACCTCGAGCGGTCCGAGGAAGAACTCGGCCTTGCCCAAAAGCAGCTCGTGGAGAACAAAGGTAAGCAATACCTTGTCTACATGAAAAAAGTTGTGGTTGCAAGATAACAGGATCATCATGGATGTACCAGGGTCCACAACCGAAGTGGCGACCCTGAAGCAGTTGCTCACCAAGGCCAAAAACAAAGCGGCCAAGGAGCGCACCGAGCAAGAAAAACAAGAGGCCCGAGCAGGCGAGGTGCGGCAAGAGTTTCAAGAACTCGTGAAGAAGCACGAGTCCTTGGAGCGTGACTCAAAGTCATGAGGGTCCGAGCTTGCCAAGGCCCTCGAAAGCGCAAAGCATGCCAAGGCCGAAGCCCAAAAGGCCCTCCAAGAAATTGAGGCGGTAAAGAAGATAGCGGTAGGTAAGGCATTTATTATGCAAAGTAGGCATGCGAAAGAAAATTTCCTTTTACTTACCCGAGTTCGGAGCTCTCCAGGAGCGTTCGCAGATCTGCCCCGCAGTGTGTCTGATGCTGCGAATTCTACCGGGCCGAGGAGGGAAGCTCGACGGAGAAGTTGTTCTGGTCTCAGTATACTGGGACCGAACACCTGATGCCCGTGAGCGACCAGCTGAAGCAACTGGTCGAGCTCCACAAGGCAGCCGAACAGGCCATGAGGGGCCTTATAGTCTGGATGTGGCCTGGCGATTCCCTTCCCAACAGCTACTTCAGCCTGGTGAGGCGGTTTGTGGATGCCTGCCCACGGCTGGAAGTCATAAAGCGGTCTGCCTGCATCAAGGGTGCCCGCGGGGCTTTTGCCTATGTGAAGGTGCACTGGGCCAAGATGGACGCCGAGAAGCTGGTGAAGGAGGGGCCGCCGCAGGGCAAGGAGCATCGCCACCCTGAAATGTATTATGAGGGTGTCCTGAAGGGTGCCCGTCTTGTGGCGGACGAGTGTGCAATCGATGTAATTTTTGAATGAACTTGCTCGTGTGATCCTGTATTATGAAAACTAGTTCATTTGCGCTATGCAACGCTTTTCGAATTTAAAATATTACCTTCTGTGCGGTGGTTTATAAAATCTGAGAGTTGCTAGTCGTCGGCTTCAACCCCCATGCAACTAGTGCTGGGGTGTTCGGGATAAATCTGGGCACTCTTGTTCCCATTTATGGGTCCTTCGAGGGAGGTGCTCAGCGCAGCGAACCAGGTGATACGTCCATTTTGCACCATGATTTTATATCGATATTTATTGCATTATGGGCTGCTATTTCACAATATGTCACAATACTTATGGCTATTCTCTCTTATTTTACAAGGTTTACATAAGGAGGGAGAATGCCGGCAGCTGGAATTCTGGGCTGGAAAAGGAGCAAATATTAGAGACCTATTCTGCGCAACTCCAAAAGTCCTGAAACTCCACGGAATATCTTAAAATAAATAAAGAAAAATCCTCGCCAAAGATGAAGTCCAGGGGGCCCACACCCTACTCACGAGGGTGGGGGGCGCCCCCCCCCTCCTAGGGCGCCCCCTACCTCGTGGGCCCCCTGGTGGGTCTCTGATGTCCATCTTCTGCTATATGAAGTCTTTCGATGAGAGAAAAATCAGAGGGAACCTTTCGGGACGAGACTTCGCCGCCACGAGGCGGAACCTTGGCGGAACCAATGTAGAGCTCCGGCAGAGCTGTTCTGCCGAGGAAACTTCCCTCCGGGAGGGGGAAATTATCACCATCGTCATCACCAACGCTCCTCTCATCGGGAGAGGGCAATCTCCATGAACATCTTCACCAGCACCATCTCATCTCTAAACCCTAGTTCATCTCTTGTATCCAATTCTTGTCTCAAAGTCCGGGATTGGTGCTAGTAGGTTGCTAGTAGTGTTGATTACTCCTTGTAGTTGATGCTAGTTGGTTTATTTGGTGGAAGATCATATGTTCAGATCCTATATGCATATTATTAGCCCTCTAATTATGAACATGAATATGCTTTGTGAGTAATTACGTTTGTTCCTGAGGACAAGGGAGAAGTCTTGCTATTAGTAGTCATGTGAATTTGGTATTCGTTTGATATTTTGATAAGATGTATGTTGTCTAGCCTCTAGTGATGTTATGTGAACGTCGACTACATAACACTTCACCATTATTTGGGCCTAGAGGAAGGCATTGGGAAGTAATAAGTAGATAATGGGTTTCTAGAGTGACAGAAGCTTAAACCCTAGTTTATGCGTTGCTTCATAAGGGGCTGATTTGGATCCATATGTTTCATGCTATGGTTAGGTTTACCTTAATGCTTTTGTTGTAATAGAGGTTAATCATAAGTGGGATGCTTGTTCAAGTAAGAACAGCCCCCAAGCACCGGTCCACCCACATATCAAATTATCAAAGTACCGAATGCGAATCATATGAACGTGATGAAAACTAGCTTGACGATATTCCCATGTGTCCTCGGGAGCGCTTTTCCTATTATAAGAGTTTGTTCCGGCTTGTCCTTTGCTACAAAAAGGATTGGGCCACCTTCCTGCACCTTATTTACTTTTGTTACTTGTTGCTCGTTACAACTTACCTTATCACCAAACTATCTATTACCACTTATTACAGTACTTGCAGAGAATACCTTGTTGAAAACCGCTTATCATTTCCTTCTACTCCTCGTTGGGTTCGACACTCTTACTTATGGAAAGGACTACGATAGATCCCCTATACTTGTGGGTCATCAAGACTCTTTTCTGGCACCGTTGCCGGAGAGTGTAGCGCCTTTGGTAGGTGGAATTTGGTAAGGAAAAATTTATATAGTGTGCTGAAATTTACTGTCACTTGTTACTATGGAAAGTAATTCTCTGAGGGGCTTGTTCGGGGTATCTTCGACCTGTCCAGTAGAGCAAAGAGTTGCTCCTCAACCTACTGAACCTATTGAAAATGAAACTCCTTTTGTATTTCCTTCGAGTATGATGGAAAAACTGCTAGCTAATCCTTTTACAGGAGATGGAACAAAGCATCCTGATGAGCACCTATGATATGTGGATGAAGTTTGTGGATTATTTAGGCTTGCAGGTGTACCCGATGATGTTGCTAAGAAGAAGGTCTTCCCTTTATCTTTGAAGGAAGATGCATTGATATGGTATAGGCTATGTGATACGAGATCGTGGGACTATAAAAGATTGAAATTGGAATTTCATCAAAAGTATTACCCTATGCATCTTGTTCATCGTGATCGCAGTTATATATATAATTTCTGGCCTCGCGAAGGAGAAAGCATCGCTCAAGCTTGGGGGAGGCTTAAATCAATGTTATATTCAGGCCCCAATCATGAGCTCCCGAGAGAAATAATTATGCAAAGTTTTTATGCTCGGCTTTCTGAAAACAATCGCACCATGCTCGATACTTCTTGTGCTGGCTCTTTTATGATGAAGACTATTGAATTCAGATGGAATTTATTGGATATAATTAAACGCAACTATGAAGATTGGGACCTCGACAATGGTAAGGAGTCAGGTATGACACCTAAGTTTGATTGTGTTAAATCTTTCATGGATACCGATATTTTCCGTAAATTTAGCACTAAATATGGACTTGACTCTGAGATAGTAGCTTCTTTCTGTGAATCTTTTGCTACTTATGTTGATCTCCCTAAGGAGAATTGGTTTAAATGTCATCCTCCCATAGAAGTAAAAGTATCTGCACCTATTAAAGTTGAAGAAAAGATTGTCACTTATAATGATCCTATTGTTCCTACCTCTTATGTTGAGAAACCACCTTTCCCTGTTAGAGGAAAGGATCATGCTAAAGCTTCAACTGTTGTTTGTAGAACCTAATATTGCTATTGTTAAAGATCTCTTGTCTGATAATATTGATGGGCATGTTATTCAGTTCGAAGGTGAAACTGCCAGAATTGCTAAACCCTGTGTTAAAGATAAACATAGACCTGTGGTAGGCGTGCCTGTTATTTCTATTAAAATAGGAGATCATTGTTATCATGGCTTATGTGATATGGGTGCGAGTGCTAGTGTTATACCGCATACTTTGTACGAAGAAATTAAGAATGAAATTGCACCTGCTGAATTAGAAGGAATTGATGTCACAATTAAACTTGCCAATAGAGATACTATTTCACCAATTGGGATTGTTAGAGATGTTGAAGTCTTGTGTGGGAAAACTAAATATCCCACTGATTTTCTTGTTCTTACTTCTCCACAAGATAGCTTTTGTCCCATTATATTTGGTAGACCCTTCTTGAACACTGTTAATGCTAAGATAGATTGCGAAAAGAATGTTGTTACTATTGTCTTGGATGATATGGTTCATGAGTTTAATTTCTCTAAATTTAGTAAACAATATCGTGAGGAAGAATTGCCTAGTAAGGATGATATTATTGGTCTTGCTTCTATTGCCGTACCTCCTAGTGATCCTTTAGAACACTATTTGCTAGACCATGAAAATGATATGTTCATGAATGAAAGAAGGGAAATAGATGAAGTATTCTTTAAAGAGGAACCTATTCTGCAACACAACTTGCCTGTTGAAATTTTAGGGGATCCCCCTCCACCCAAGGGTGATCCCGTTTTTGAGCTTAAACCATTGCCTGATAATCTTAAATATGCTTATCTCAATGAAAATAAGATATATCCCGTTATTATTAGTGCTAACCTTTCAGAGCATGAAGAAGAAAGACTATTGAAAACTCTGAAGAAGCATCGTGCCGCTATTGGATATACTCTTGATGATCTTAAGGGCATTAGTCCCACTCTATGTCAACATAAACTAAATTTGGAAGCAGATGCCAAACCAGTTCGTAATCCTCAACGACGTCTGAATCCTAAAATGAAGTAAGTGGTAGGAAAAGAAATACTCAAGCTTCTGGAGGCAGGTATAATTTATCCCGTTGCTGATAGTCAGTGAGTAAGTCATGTCCATTGTGTCCCTAAGAAGGGAGGTATTACTGTTGTTCCTAATGATAAAGATGAATTGATTCGACAGAGAATTATTACAGGTTATAGGATGGTAATTGATTTCCGCAAATTAAATAAAGCCACTAAGAAAGATCATTACCCCTTACCTTTTATTGATCAAATGCTAGAAACATTATGCAAACACACACACTACTACTTCCTAGATGGTTATTCTGGTTTCTCTCAAATACCTGTGTCGGCTAGAGATCCATCAAAGACTACTTTTACATGCCCTTTTGGTACTTTTGCTTATAGACGTATGTCTTTTGGTTTGTATAATGCACCTGCTACCTTTCAAAGATGCATGATGGCTATATTCTCTGACTTTTGTGAAAAGATTTGTGAGGTTTTCATGGACGACTTTTCCATCTATGGTTCCTCTTTTGATGATTGCTTGAGCAATCTTGATCGAGTTTTGCAGAGATGTGAAGAAACTAATCTTGTCTTGAATTGGGAAAAGTGCCACTTTATGGTTAATGAAGGTATTGTTTTGGGGCACAAAGTCTCCGAAAGAGGTATTTAAGTTGATAAAGCCAAAGTTGATGCTATTGAAAAGATGCCATGTCCCAAGGACATCAAAGGTATAAGAAGTTTCCTTGGTCACGCTGCATTTTATAGGAGGTTCATTAAGGACTTCTCAAAAATTTCTCGGCCTCTGACTAATTTATTGCAAAAAGATATACCATTTGTCTTTGATGATGATTGTGTAGAAGCATTTGAAGTACTTAAGAAAGCATTAGTCTCTGCACCTGTTGTTCAGCCACCTGATTGGAATTTACCCTTTGAAATTATGTGTGATGCTAGTTGAGGGAGTCCTGGATTAGGGGGTGTCAGGATAGCCGGACTATACCTTCAGCCGGACTCCAGGACTATGAAGATACAAGATTGAAGACTTCTTCCCGTGTCCGGAAGGGACTTTCCTTGGCGTGGAAGGCAAGCTTGGCGATACGGATATGTAGATCTCCTACCATTTTAACCGACTCTGTGTAACCCTAACCCTCTCCGATGTCTATACAAACCGGAGGGTTTTAGTCCGTAGGACAACACAACAATCATACCATAGGCTAGCTTCTAGGGTTTAGCCTCCTTGATCTCGTGGTAGATCTACTCTTGTACTACCCATATCATCAATATTAATCAAGCAGGATTTAGGGTTTTACCTCCATCAAGAGGGCCGGAACCTAGGTAAAACATCGTGTCCCTTGTCTCCTCTTACCATCCGCCTAGAAGCATAGTTCGGGACCCCCTACCCGAGATCCGCCGGTTTTGACACCGACATTGGTGCTTTCATTGAGAGTTCCTCTGTGTCATCGCTTTTAGGCCCGGTGGCTCCTCCGATCATCAATAGCGATGCAGTCCAGGGTGAGATTTTACTCCCCGGACGGATCTTCGTCTTCGGCGGCTTCGCACTGCGGGCCAATTCGCTTGGCCATCTGGAGCAGATCGAAAGCTACGCCCCTGGCCATCAGGTCAGGTTTGGAAGTTTAAACTACACGGCTGACGTCCGCGGGGACTTGATCTTCGACGATTTCGAGCCCCAGCCGAGCGCGCCGCACTGTCACGATGGGCACGATCTAGCTCTACCGCCGAACAGTGCCCTAGAGGCCGCACACGCATCGGTTCCGACCCTTAATTCGGAGCCAACTGCGCCGACCGAGGATGAGTGGTTGGACGCCGCCTCGGGGGCTGCGATCTCAATGGCGATCAAGCCGAACACCAGCTCCGCACTCCGCAAGGCCCATGACTCCGAGGGGCTGGACTCCTCTCTGGACTCCGAGCCCTCCGCGCCCCTACCGATCGAATCCGATTGTGCGCCGATCATGGAGTTCACCGCCGCGGACATTTTTCAGCACTCGCCCTTCAGCGACATTCTCAAGTCACTAAAGTCTCTCTCTTTATCAGGAGAGCCCTGGCTGAACTACGGTCAGCAAGGTTGGGATACGGACGATGAAGAAATTCAAAGCCCACCCACCACCCACTTCGTAGCCACTATCGATGATTTAACCGACATGCTCGACTTCGACTCCAAAGACATCGACGGTGAGGGAGTCCTGGATTAGGGGGTGTTCGGGTAGCCGGACTATACCTTCAGCCGGACTCCAGGACTATGAAGATACAAGATTGAAGACTTCGTCCCGTGTCCGGATGGGACTTTCCTTGGCGTGGAAGGCAAGCTTGGCGATGCGGATATTCAAGATCTCCTACAATTGTAACCGACTTTGTGTAACCCTAACCCTATCCGGTGTCTATATAAACCGGAGGGTTTTAGTCCGTAGGACAACTTCATCATACAACAATCATACCATAGGCTAGCTTCTAGGGTTAGCCTCTTTGATCTCGTGGTAGATCTACTCTTGTACTACCCATATCATCAATATTAATCAAGCAGGAGTAGGTTTTTACCTCCATCGAGAGGGCCCGAACCTGGGTAAAAACATCGTGTCCCTTGTCTCCTGTTACCATCCGGCCTAGACGCACAGTTTGGGACCCCCTACCTGAGATGCGCCGGTTTTGACACCGACATTGGTGCTTTCATTGAGAGTTCCTCTGTGTCATCACTTTTGGGCCCGATGGCTCCTTCGATCATCTATAACGATGAAGTCCAGGGCGAGACTTTTCGCCCCGGACAGATCTTCGTCTTCGGCGGCTTCGTGCTGCAAGCCAATTGGCTTGGCCACCTGGAGCAGATCGAAAGCTACGCCCCTGGCCATCAAGTCAGGTTTGGAAGCTTGAACTACACGGCTGACATCCGCGGGGATTTGATCTTCGACGGATTCGAGCCACAGCCGAGCGGGCTGCACTGTTTCGAGAGGCATGATCTAGCTCGGCCGCCGAACAGTGCCCTGGAGGCCGCACACGCACCGGTTCCAACCCTTAATTTGGAGCCTATTGCACCAATTGAGGATGAGCGGTTGGACGTCACCTCGGGGGCTGCGATCTCAAAGGCGATCGAGCCGAACGTCTGCCCCGCGTTCCGCACGGCCCATGACTCCGAGGAGCCGGATTCCTCTCCGAACTCTGAACCCTCCGCGCCCCTGCCGATCGAATCCGATTGGGCGCCAATAATGGAGTTCACCGCCGCGGACATCTTTCAGCACTCGCCCTTCGGCGACATCCTGAATTCTCTAGTCTCTCCCTTTATCAGGAGAGCCCTGGCCGGACTACGGTCAGCGAGGATGGGATACAGACAATGAAGAAATTCAAAGCCCACCCACCACCTACTTGGTAGCCACTGTCGACAATCTAAACGACGTGCTCAACTTCGACTCCGCAGACATCGACAGCATGGATGACGATGCAGGAGATACTGATGAACCAACGCCCATAGGGCATTGGTCAGCCACCTCATCTCACGATGTGTACATGGTGGATACCCCTAAAGGAAGCGATAACAAGGAAAAAGGGGATGGAACGGGGGACCGATCCATTGAAAAGCAATCAAAGCGTCGGCACAAACGCCGACCCAAGCCTCGATAAAGACCCAGCCATAGAGCAGGATGAGCCGGTAGACGACGAGCAGGCCTTAGAGCAACCGTCCGAACAGGGCAACACGGATAGAGAAACCGAACATCCCTCCCCCGGCGAAAATGGCACTCCGGACGACCTTACGCTGGATAAACCCACGAAGCAGAAGAATCTCCACAAGAGGCTCGTTGCAACAGCACGCAGCCTGAAAAGCAGAAGCGGGAGCTAAAAACGGCGGAAGATGCACTCAGGATCAGATGGAGCAAAGTAATCAATACCGCAGATAAATATGGCAACAGTCGCCGCACTAAAAGCTATCCGAAGAGAAAGCTACTGCCTGAATTCGACGAAGAGGCCCTAGAGCCCTCGCATTCAAAAAGTAAGAAAGCCACACGGTGGGATAGACGACCCATGGCCAGCATAAAGCATAAAGCGGCGCCGCACCTAAGTCGGCATGCGACCCACTTAAGGATTCGCATCATGGCCCAGTCAGGTCCATTTACGGGCCAAGAAAGCAAGCTCTCGTAAGCAATGCAATAAAGCCATTATCAGAATCTGGCACACCCAAATACAGTGGCGCCGCACACCCCCTATGTTTCACCGATGAGGTACTGGACTATGAATTTCCAGAGGGATTCAAACCCGTAAACATAGAGGCATATGATGGAACAACAGACCCTGGAGTCTGGATCGAGGATTATATCCTCCACATACATATGGCTAGAGGAGATGACCTCCACGCCATAAAATACTTACCCCTTAAGCTTAAAAGGCCAGCCCGGCATTGGCTTAAAAGCCTTCCTAAAAACACAATCGGAAGTTGGGAAGAGCTCGAGGACGCTTTTCGAGCAAATTTTCAAGGGACCTACGTCCGCCCTCCGGATGCAGACGATCTTAGTCACATAACTCAACAGCCCGGAGAATTAGCTCAGCAATTCTGGAATAGATTCCTCACTAAAAAGAATCAGATAGTCGACTGTCTGGACGCCAAAGCCTTAGCAGCTTTCAAGCATAACGTCTGAGACGAATGGCTCGCCGGACACCTCGGCCAAGAAAAGCCAAGAACAATGGCCGCACTGACAAGCCTCATGACCCACTTTTGTGCAGGAGAGGACAGCTGGTTGGCAAGATGCGGCACCAGTGACCCAAGTACATCCGAAATTAGAGATGGAAATGGAAAACCGCGACGCAATAAGGACCGTCGCCGGACTAAGGAAAAAAGTCCGAAGAGCATGACAGTCAACGCCGGATTCAAAAGCTCACGACAGAATCAGACAAAGCCGCCCCTCCAGGATAACAGGGATGATCCATCCAACTTAAACAAAATCCTGGATAGGATATGTCAAATACACAGTACTCCCGGGAAGCCTGCTAACCATACCCACAGAGATTGTTGGGTTTTCAAACAATCCGGCAGACTCAACGCCGAACACAAGGGGCTCGACACACCAAGCGAAGACGAGGACGAACCCCAAAAGCAGAGCACCAGGACACAAAAGAACTTCCCACAAGAAGTAAAAACAGTAAACTTACTTCACATAACAAAACGTGCGGCGCCCATAAAGGTACGCACCACACGACCTATCCCAAAGGGGTCCCACCACTGGTTGTCAAAACCAATCATCTTCGATCAGCTGGACTATTCTAGAAGTATCAGGAACGTAGGCTGGACTGCCTTGGTACTCGATCCAATAATTGGCGGACTCCAGTTTTCAAATGTCCTTATGGACGGCGACAGTGGACTAAACCTGATATATCAGGACACAATCCGTCACATGGGGATAGACCCAACAAGAATTCGTCATAGCAAAACCTCCTTTCAAGGGGTAACACCAGGTCCAGACACCCGGTGCATGGGTTTTCTCCGGCTTGAAGTTATATTCGTCTACCCCGATAACTTCCGTCGCGAAAAGCTAACTTCCCACATCGTCCCATTCTCAAGTCGCTATCAAGCACTACTGGGACGCGAAGCTTTCGCCTGCTTTAACGCAATACCGCATTATGCATCTCTAATGCTTAAGATGCCCGGTCCACGAGGCATCATCTCTTTGAAGGGGAAGCATTGAAGTGCGCCTCCCCCAAGCGGAGGACTGTGCGGCCGCTTTGACAGCCCCACAATAAAATGGCTTCATCGGCCAAAAAATTCGGAATAGGTCATTAATGACCACGAATGCGGATGGACGAGTTCGACACAAAATTATCATGGATGCAGGCTTAACGGCCATACACACCCCTATTCTAGGGGCTATGCACCCTTAAACTAAGAGACAATCAAGCTCGGTTTAACATATTTTACCTTACACTTTGTTTATTCAATATAAATTCTGTTCGGCACGACCCTCTTTTCAACCTAGTTACTCTCTTTTTACAGATGATCATCGTGCTGCGCCCGTCCAGGATATGGCATAATGGAGACACAGGCACAGACGTGCAGTAGGGACCCGTTCTAAGGATTCTTTTTAGATTAAAACCCTGCGTAAACCTTTTTTACTGTCTCTTGATGTTATATATCCCCTGGTTTTCTCTCATATAACCAAGGAGGAGGCTGGCGTCTTGGCATGTGGCCACGTCAGAATTTTTGCGCGTACCTGGACACTAGGGGCTTTTTTATAAAGGGTGTTGTTTCGCCCGCACTTATAAAGACCGAACACCTTAGGGATTGTTCGGCGTCGCGAGTTTTGGCATTCTATGCATCAGCTCCGAATCATGTCTTTGGTCAAATGTTGGGTTGCCTGGCTCCTGATTTCGGCTACCTTACGTTCCGCTCTACCGGCTAAGGTAGCACCAGGAGAACTACTGCGATTGTGCCCCGGTTAGGCCGGGCGAGCACCTTAGTAGAGAAAGCCGAAAACTGACTGTCATGATGTAGCGTGAGATGGTCAGCCACTCGATGACCTACCGGAATCTATAGGATTCCTCCATTTTAACGAAGGGTCGTTTCCCGGCCAGGCACATACGCGCCCCGAACTCGGGCGAGCGCAGTCGCCAGCAAGGGGCTACCTAAATAGTCCCACTGTCAAGCTCCTATGGCTAAGTGAAAGTGTTAAAGCATTATAGTCCGGTTGCCTGGCCCGCTGCACTATCACCTCCTTTGTAGGACCAAGACTTTGGATTAAGTGTGAAAATGCGTCTTCTGCGAGCACCCCCGCACTATGTGCATGGGGGCTGAAGCCAACGACTGCCATCTTTCAGATTTTGTATATATATATATATATATATATATATATATATATATATATATATATCTTAAAACGGCCGGACAGGAGGTGTTCCCAGTACTTGAAGGCACAAGTATAAAAGGCCACTACAATTTATCAAAATATTGCTTTACAATTACATATGCTATCATAACATAGCATCCTTCGAGCACTGCGTCTCTATTACATGAGCGCCTTCAAGGACTTCCTGAAAATAGTGCTCGGAGGGTACTCGGCTTTTGTCCGAATCTCGGGACGCCACAACGGTGGTCTCCATCTCTTCCCAGTATGTCTTGACACGGGCAAGAGCCATTTTTGCGCCCTCTATGCATGCTGACCTCTTCATCGCATTGATATGCGGCACCGCGTCAAGGAATTGCTGCACCAAGATGAAATAACTCTTCGGCTCCGATCTCCCCGGCCATAGATGACCCATGACGTACTTCATGGCGAGTCCGGACAACCTATTCAGTTCGGCCCATTGAGCCAGGCGATCGTCCACTGCCAGTGGACGCTCTAGATTGTGGAACTGCGACCAGAAAAGCTTTTCCACTTCGTGATCTTTTTTATCTCGAAAGTGTTCGGTCGCATCAGCAGCACTTGCTGCCAAATCCAGATAGGTGTCCTCCACACTCCACATCCGGTCCAACGGAGCAAACTTCGGATCGCAAAACTTCCTCCGCAGCATAAAGGGCTTTCCAGCTGCAATCTGTTCAGCCTGACGCAGCTCCTCCTTCGCAGCTCTCATCGTAGAGCGAGCATCCTTGGCATCGGCAATGCTCTTCTCTAAGTCTGTCTGTCTCGCCCGGTCTTCTTTCTCAAGAAGTTTGCAACGGTCTGCAGCGCTCTTTAACTTCTCGGCCATCTCGGCCATCTCTTACTTGCTTCGGAAGTGAGTATCCTGTTCGGCTCTCAGCTCTTCAAGGGCTTTCTCGGCAGCCGCATCGCTTTTTCTGGCTTGTTCCTTAGCTCGGGCAAGTTCTGCCCTAAGACTCTCCACGGCGGCCGCACCATCTGCGTCAAGCACACACATTGTAAGACACTAGCATGAAGCTCCTCTTACCTGATGCCGCCCGAGGAATTACATACCTTGAACCTCATCAAGCCGCTTGTTGACAAGCGCGATGTCGGCATCTGCCACGTCCAGTTGCCGCTTTAGTTCGGCAAAATCATCAGTCCGGCTCGATTCCGGACACCTCGCCACCTACATTCAAAGGTGACATCTTAGACCTGGGATTATGATCCTCTGCGCGCTGTCATTTCTTGACGACGCACAGAGTCTCAGGGGCTACTATCTACACAGGGCGCATCTTACTTATGTGCAACTGACAAAAGTGTACACTATCTAACGTACCTCAAAACCCGTCAGTAAACTTTTGACGGCCTCATGCAATCCGCTTTCTGCGGATGAAATCCTTTCAATCACTGTGCCCATCAATGCATGGTGCTCCTCTGAGATAGAAGCTCGCCCCAGCAGAATCTTTAGCTCCTCCGGCCGAGCACCAGACGGTGCCGGACTTGTCCTATGGCCTCTTTCGAAGGCCGGACGCGGAGAACCTTGGGGGGCCACATAGCTATCTTCCGCCCCTGCCGGATTCGGAGAAACCCTCCGCGACGACACCTCACGGTCGCCCGCCTCGCTAGGCGGTACGGCAGTAGGAGGCGTTCCGCTCTCCATCATCTCCGGAAGAAGATCCCCCGAAGACGAGCTCTGCTGAGAGGGGCTGAGATCTGAGCTACAAGGTCAAAATTTCAGTTAATTTTCTCATATAAAGCAAGGATTTCTCTCATCCCTCAAAACGAAAATCTCTCTCTACTTATGGCTCGCTGGAGGGTTGATCCCTTTGAAGGCGTAGTTCGGCCGAGGAACTCCCCGGCGTCGGACCCTCTGACGAGGACTTTCCCCCCACTTCGAGGCCATGGTCTCCGGGTCGTCAGAGGCGGCCCTCTTCTTCCCCTTAGGAGAGAAATTGTCGGTTCCTCCCTTTGGAACAGCCTCCTTCGAGGAGGCCATAGTTTCCTTGTCCTCCCCCTCACTTCCCTCCAAAGGCATTATCTTCAACATCCTCACAAGCACAGGATCCGGCCTGGTTACGAGAAGGGGAGCCGGACACCTGATCAGCTTTGCCTTCGCTATCCACTCCAGTTTAAAAGGACAGCTCTTTTAGGGGCAAGCTTATGACAATTATACGGATAGCAGGTCCGAGCACAAGGTTACTTACTTGAGTATCCGGGCGATTGCAGCTTAGGCCTGCGTCCTCGGTCAAATCCGGACACATTGCTTGTGATCCGAAGAACTATTTATACATCTCCACGGGCGTTGCGCCCATGAAATGTTGGAGAGCTCGCGGCCCGTCTGGATTAAACTCCCACAGGCGAAGGGAGCGACGTTTGCCTGGCAATATTCGGCGTATCAGCATGACCTGCGTCACCTTGACCAGGCTGAGGTCTCCTTCTAAGAGATCCCTAATGCGGCCCTGCAACAAGGGCACGTCTTTGGATAACCCCCAATCTAATCCTTTGTTGACCCATGACGCTAGCCGTGGTGGGGGACCCGAGCGAAAGGCAGGAGGCGCCACCCACTTGGTGCCCCTAGGAGCGGTGATATAGAACCATTCTCGTTGCCACAAGCCAATCTCCTCTTGAAAAGAGCCCTCGGGCCATGGAGCATCAGCATTCTTGCTTATAACAGCGCCTCCGCACTCTGCGTGCCGTCCCTCGATCATCTTCGGCTCCACTTTAAAGGTTTTGAGCCATAATCCAAAGTGAGGGGTAACACGGAGGAACGCTTCACACACGACGATGAATGAGGAAATATGGAGGATGGACTCCGGAGCTAAGTCGTGGAATTCCAGCCCATAATAAAACAGCAGCCCCCTCACAAAGGGAACCATTGGGAAGCCTAACCCGCGAAGGAAGTGAGATATGAACACCACCCTCTCACCAGGCTGGGGACTGGGAATGGCCTGCCCTTGAGCAGGCAACCTATGCGAAATTTCTCTGGTCAAGAACTTAGCCTGTCTCAACTTTAGCACGTCCTTTTCCGTGGCGGAGGAGGGCATCCATCGGCCTTGAAGGTCGAAACCGGACATTGTCGAAGGTCCGAAGCGCCTGGAATCTGGAGCCTAGGGTGTTGGAACTCGAGGCAACGGGCGAACTCGTTTGAGATTGGAAAAAGGAGTAAGGCCTTGGTCTCTTTATAAGAGGTTGAATACCAAGAGCCCTCCCCGTAACCGTTTGGGACTCGCCTTTAATCGAGGAAACGTGCTAACGGGCACGATTGGGTTACCCACGTCCGTATTGATGAGAATCCCGTAAAAGGGGGACACGATCTCTGCTTTGACAAGACGTGCCAAGGAAACTGCCTCGCAAAACGTGCTGAGGTGGAAAAGTAAAAACGATTCGAGTAAAGGACTTGGGCGAAGTGTGATGTCACGCCGCGGAATACGTCAGCAGATTAGATTTGTGTTAATATTATTCTCTCTATGGCAATATGTGGAAACTTATTTTGCAGAGCCGGACACTATCCTTGGTGTTTAAAATCTTCTTGAAGAACTTGGAGGAGGAACCCGCCTTGCAATGCCGAAGACAATCTGCGCGCCGGACTCGTCATCATTGAAGCCTGGTTCAGGGGCTACTAAGGGAGTCCTGGATTAGGGGGTGTTTGGGTAGCCGGACTATACCTTCAGCCGGACTCCAGCACTATGAAGATACAAGATTGAAGACTTCGTCCCGTGTCCGGATGGGACTCTCCTTGGTGTGGAAGGCAAGCTTGGCGATGCAGATATTCAAGATCTCCTACCATTGTGACCGACTTTGTGTAACCCTAACCCTATCTGGTGCCTATATAAACCGGAGGGTTTTAGTCCGTAGGACAACTTCATCATACAACAATCATACCATAGGCTAGCTTCTAGGGTTAGCCTCTTTGATATCGTGGTAGATCTACTCTTGTACTACCCATATCATCAATATTAATCAAGCAGGAGTAGGGTTTTACCTCCATCAAGAGGGCCCGAACCTGGGTAAAAACATCGTGTCCCTTGTCTCCTGTTACCATCCGGCCTAGACGCACAGTTCGGGACCCCCTACCCGAGATCTGCCGGTTTTGACACCGACAGACGGTATGGACGCCGATGCAGGAGACGATCAAGAACCAGCACCTATAGGGCACTGGAAAGCCACCTTGTTGTATGACATATACATGGTGGACACACCAAAAGAAGGAGATGGCGATGGAACAGGGGAGGATGACCCCTCCAAGAAACCGCCTAAGCGTCGGCGTCAGCGGCACCGCTCTAAATCCCGCCACAGCAAAAATGGTGATTCCGGCATGGGAGATAATAATACTTTGGAGATTGCCGAAGAAAACCCCCTCCAGCAAGATTCAGCACAGGAGGATGGAGAGGCCAGCCCTCATGATAGAGCGGTAGACAGAGAGGTCGAGGACGATAGTTATATGCCTCCCTCCGAAGACGGGGCAAGCCTCAACGACGATGAATTCGTCGTTCCAGAGGATCCCATCGAACAAGAGCGTTTCAAACACAGGCTCATGGCCACGGCAAGCAGCCTCAAGAAGAAGCAGCAACAGCTTAGAGCTGATCAAGATTTGCTAGCTGACAGATGGACTGAAGCCCTTGCGGCCGAAGAGTATGAACTCGAACGCCCCTCCAAGAGTTACCCAAAGCGCAGGTTGCTACCCCGATTAGAGGAGGAAGTACCTAAACCTACATCACCAGCGCATGATACGGCCGACCGACCACCTCGTGGCCGCGACAGAGAGGCCTCTCGGCCCTCCACTCAAGCCGCACCCCGGCGCCGCTCAAAATATACCAAGGCACGGGAAAATGCGCCAGACCTGCCAGATATATTGGAGGACTGGGCTAGGCAAACAAGATCTATCTACGGATCGCGCGGGCGCCCCACGGCACGTGACGGTGATCATCACTCAGGATATAGTAAATCTAGCCGGGCCAAACACAATAGACAAAGCTCGTCTGAGCTACGTTGCGATATAGCCCAATACAGAGGTGCCGCACACCCACTATGCTTCACAGATGAAGTAATGGATCATCAAATCCCTGAGGGTTTCAAACCCGTGAACATCGAATCATACGATGGCACAACAGATCCTGCGGTATTGATCGAGGATTATCTCCTTCATATCCACATGGCCCGCGGCGATGATCTACACGCCATCAAATACCTCCCACTCAAACTTAAGGGACTAGCTCGGCATTAGCTTAACAGCTTGCCAGCAGAATCAATCGGTTGTTGGGAGGACCTGAAAGCCGCATTCCTCGACAATTTCCAGGGCACTTATGTGCGACCACCAGACACTGACGACCTAAGCCACATAATTCAGCAGCCAGAGGAATCAGCCAGGCAATTCTGGACACGATTCCTAACAAAGAAAAATCAAATAGTCGACTGTCCCAACGCAGAGGCCCTAGCAGCCTTCAAGCACAATATCCGTGACGAGTGGCTTGCCCGGCACCTCGAACAGGAAAAGCCGAAATCCAGGGCAGCCCTCACGACACTCATGACCCGCTTTTGCGCGGGAGAAGACAGTTGGCTTGCTCGTAGCAACAATATGACCAAGAACCCTGGTAATTCAGATACCAGAGATAGTAGTGGCAGGTCACGTCACAACAAGCAAAAGCGCCGCATTAACGGCGACAATACTGAAGATACGACAGTTAATGCCGGATTTAGAGGCTATAAATCTGGTCAGCGGAAAAAGCCATTCAAAAGAAATACTCAGGGCCCGTCCAGTTTGGACCGAATACTCGACCGCTTGTGCCAGATACATGGCACCCCCGAAAAGCCAGCCAATCACACCAACAGGGATTGTTGGGTGTTCAAGCAGGCGGGCAAGTTAAATACCAAAAATAAAGACAAGGGGTTGCATAGCGATGATGATGAAGAGCCCCGGCCGCCGAACAACAGCGGACAGAAGGGTTTTCCCCCACAAGTGCGGACGGTGAACATGATATATGCAACCCACATCCCCAAGAGGGAGCGGAAGCGCGCGTTAAGGGATGTATATGCGATGGAGCCAGTCGCCCCAAAGTTCAACCCATGGTCTTCCTGCCCGATCACCTTTGACCGAAGGGACCACCCCACTAGCATCTATCATGGTGGATTCACCGCATTGGTTCTAGACCCAATTATTGACGGATTTCACCTCACTAGAGTCCTTATGGACGGTGGCAGCAGCCTGAACCTGCTTTACCAGGATACAGTGCGGAAAATGGGCATAGATCCCTCGAGGATTAAGCCCACCAAAACGACCTTTAAAGGTGTCATACTAGGTGTAGAATCCAATTGTACAGACTTAGTTACACTTGAAGTGGTCTCCGGATCTCCAGATAATTTCCGAAGCGAGGAGTTAATCTTCGACATAGTCCCGTTCCGCAGTGGCTATCACGCCCTGCTTGGGTGAACCGCATTTTCTAAGTTCAACGCGGTACCGCACTACGCATACCTTAAGCTCAAGATGCCAGGCCCTCGAGGAGTAATTACGGTCAATGGAAACACCGAACGCTCCCTCCGAACGGAGGAGCACACGGCGGCCCTCGCAGCGGAAGTACAAAGCAGCCTCTCAAGGCAGTTCCCCAGTCCGGCCATTAAACGTCCGGACACCGTCAAGCACGCCCGGAGTAACCTACAACAAGACCGCCTGGCACATTCCGAGCAGGCGTAGCAATGCGGCCCCAATCCCAGCCCTCGCGAAAATGCAAAATCAGTGCTCCGCGTACATAACTACGCTCTTGAAATACCATGGGCACAGGGGGAGGGGCACCATCATGGCACGCCCGAAACACGTCTTAAACCGTACTAGGGGCTGCCGATTTCTTTTTTAAAATTTTCTCTTACTTTCAGGACTCCATTCTTCGGAAGGCCTGTCCGGCAGTACAATTGCAGCACAAACGATACAAGAATCAGGGAAGCAGACAAGCCATGCCGCATTATGGAACTCCCAGGTGGTCTCTATCACGAGCAGTATACCTGTTTCGCATACAATTCCGCAGCCTGCCCCTGGACAGGACATGTTAAATAGTCCAACCTTTTGCTTATCGCATTATTTGTATCGTTCTGCCTTGATCGCAGACTTTTTAATAAACAATGCATAGCTTTTTTCTATTTTTGAATTACTCTTTTTATGAATATATGTTCATTAATGACATGTTGCATCCCTGGAACATTCATCCGCCATAAGGCAGACACCCTTCAGAACGTCCTTATAATAATTCTCGGGCTTGCGATGCTCTTTCCTCGGCGGTGGCCCGTCCTTCACAAGCTTCTCAGCATCCAGCTTGCCCCAGTGCACCTTAGCGCGGGCAAGGGCCCTATGGGCACCTTCGATGCAGACGGAGCGCTTGATGACTTCGAGCCTTGGACAGGCCTCCACCAGCCGCCGCACCAACCCGAAGTAGCTCCCAGGCAGAGCCTCTCCAGGCCACAGCCGAACTATGAGGCCCTTCATGGCCTGTTCGGCCACCTTGTGGAGCTCGACCAGCTGCTTCAGCTGGTCGCTCAGGGGCACAAGGTCTCCGGCCTCAGCATACTGAGACCAGAACACCTTCTCCGTCGAGCTGCCCTCTTCGGCTCGGTAGAATGCGGCAGCATCGGACATGCTACGGGGAAGATCTGCGAATGCTCCTGGAGAGCTCCGGATTCGGGTAAGTAACAAGAAGCTCACTTTTACATGTTTGCTTTGCATAAACAATGCCTTACCCGCCGCTATCTTTTTCACCACATCCAACTCCTGGAGGGCCTTCTGGGATTCGGCCTTGGTAGACTTGGCATTTTCAATAGCCGCCGCGAGCTCGGACGCTCGCGTCCTTGAGTCAAGCTCCAAACTCTCATGTTTTTCCATGAGAGCCTGGAGCTCTTGTCGTACCTCGCCAACTTGCGCCTCACATTTCTCCCGCTCAGTGCGCTCCGTGGCCGCTCTCTTCTCGGCCTCGGCCAGCGCTTGCTTGAGGGTCGCCACCTCAGTTGTGGCCCCTACAATCAGCCGCGTTAATCCTGTCATTTTTTTTGCAATTGCATCTTTTATAGATTTTTCTATAAGGTATCCCTTACCTTCTTTCTCCTCGAGCTGCCGCTTGGCAAGGCCGAGCTCTTGCTCGGACCGCTCGAGGCCCTGCTTCAGTGTGCCCACCTCCACAGTCAGTGCGGCTGTCGCTAGCAGCGAAGCCTGCATACGCATATTGACTCATTTTTTGTTAGACTCCTGCGAATTATATTAGATCCTCTATTCGGCTTTTCTTTCCGAACGCCAAACAGAGCATCAGGGCCTACTGTCTATGCGGTAATATTTTTACATATTCTTTACTTACCTCGAAGCCTGTTAGAAGGCTGGCACAAGCTTCTTTCAGTCCGCTCTTGGTGGACTGAACCTTCTGGATCACCGTACTCATAATAGTACGGTGCTCCTCGTCGATGGAGGCGCCGTTAAGCACCTCCAGCAGATTGTCCGGTGCCTCCGGTTGGATGGGGGCCACTGGCTCAGTAGGCTTGCTCCTCTTGGGAGGAGTTCGCCTACCGCACTCCGGAACCATTGAAGATTCTGGCGCGGTGTCCGGCTCAAAGCCGGACTTGGAGCCCTGGGGGGTCTTATCCCCTTTACTCCTGGAGTGCGGGAAGTCGCCTTGTGGCGCCTCCAGGACCACCTCCTCCTGTCTTGGAACCTGTTGGGACAACACTTCGGCATCGTCCGTGGGGCGGGGGGAGGTAGCCGTCGGAAGTGAATTCACATCCGACGAATCAGGGAGCCGCTCGACGACTCGTCGAGCCCGGCCTTGGGCAGACTGCATAATCATATTCGACATAAGGAAAGGCTGTGCCCTAAAAGAGTACTATGAATTACTCATGTATCCGAATACTTACGATCTCGCCGGACGCTTGGCCCTGTGCGGCCACTCCTCTTCGTCGTCGTCGGCGTCGGTGGGGTAGTCCGGAGGAAGGGTCTTTCCATTCTTGGACCCTTCGGCCTCCCCGGTTGGGGCGGCCTTCCTTTTCTTTCCTCCCCCTGCAGGAGGGGGAGAGGTTTCTTCTTCCTCCTCCTCGTCTTCACGGGAGGAGCGCGTCTTGGATTCGTCGGATGATGAATCCGACACCTCCAGGCGCCGGGCACTCTTTCGAGTCCCTGTGGCCTTCTTCTTGGCCTTCTTCTCCGGCACCACATAGGGTGCCGGGACCAGCAGCTTCGCTAAGCGAGCATCGGCTGGGTCTTCGGGCAAAGGGGCCGGACAGTCGATCTATCCGGACTTCGCCTGCCAATCCTGTCAAAGGAAAGGGAGATTAGATTCCGCATAGAGTCAAACTATGGAAAACTCATATCCTGTAAAAGGTAAAAATAGCTTACCGCACTAGCGTGACGCTACGTGCTGAATCCGCGGTCCTCGGAAGCGGATGCGGGAGCCTCAGTGCCTTTGAATAGCACCTTCCAAGCGTCTTCGTACATCGTGTCGAAGAGCCTGTTCAGGGTTTGGTGCTGCGCCGGGTCGAACTCCCACAAATTGAAAGCCCGTTGTTGACACAGGAGGATCCGGCGGATGAGCATAACCTGGACTACGTTGACAAGCTTGAGCTGCTTGTTCACCAGGGTTTGGATGCATTTTTGCAGTCCGGTTACCTCTCCTTTGTTGCCCCACGACAGGCCCGTCTCTTTCCAAGACGTGAGCTGCGTAGGGGGTCCAGACCGGAACTCAGGGGCTGCGACCCATTCGGAACCTTATGATATTGCACCAATAGCCTTTGTGCATCCAAGTTATCAAACTATGTGAACTAGAAACAGAAATAGAGAGAATTGATCATTACTTTTCTGAACTGTCGCAGAAGCCTCAGTAGTTCTTTCAAGTTACATTGAAAGGCTTGTTTCACAATTTTTACTGAAAATCAAACAGAAATGTTTTCTTAACTTAGAAGCCTGTTACTGCACCTGTACTGCACATTATAAAGTCTCCTAGTACTTAACCCACCCAAGCTACAAGGCAAACATATCAGAACTTGCAAACATCTTATTACTTATTGCATTGGAGGTTCATCTTGTCTCGAGGCAAACAAATTAGCATTGGAGGCTCATCTTTGAGGCTCATCTTTATTACATATCAGAACTTGCAAACAAATCTGTGAAAGACTTGTAAAGTTGCTGGGTTTTGTCTCCGACCATTGTGTCGTGATGAATTTGCAGGTACCCTGAGAGGCCCTTGAGTTTGCCGGAATGTCGATTAACTTCTGTTCTGGCAAATTCGGGTACTCCATATGTCCTATTTTCAGCAAAGGTCATGCTGAAATTTTCCATGAATTTTAGCATGACTTTGCTAAAAATAGGACATATGGGGTACTTGCGACTAATGCATGGGCCGGGGTATCTTAGTACTTAGTTAAGTAGGATCAACTGCCCCGCCATTCTTGCTGCATTAAACCATATGTGGCAATAGAGCCAAGTGATTAGGCCCAACTTAGAATTCTCCTTAGCATCGATAAACCCTAGATGATAAACCCAACATAGGTGGCAATAGAGCCAAGTGATTAGTGCCAAGTGATTAGGCCCAACCTAGGGTGCCTCGGCATCGATAAACCCTAAATGATGAAAACTTAACTTGGCTTCTATAGGGTGCCTCGGTGTCGATGAGAACCTAAATGATGTACGCTTAGGCTTTTAGGGTGCCTCAGCGTCGACAAACCCTAAATGATAAAAGCTTAGCTTTTAGGATGCCTCGGTGTCGACAAACCCTAAATGATGAGACCATGATCTTGTTCCTTGACAATAACCAACTTTTTGACCAAACTTTTTTCCTATTTAGAGCGAAACATGGCCCGCAATGATGAGGACGGCGGTTCAGGCGGCAAGCCATTCTGGGAGCTGTCCCAGGAGTTGGAGGAAGAACCTCACTGCTATGAGGACGCCGCGGAAGACACCGATCCTGACTACACAACCACTAGTGGCGTCGGGGATGACACCACTGATGTTGCCGCCGAGGATGCCACCACTGATGATGGCGGTGCATGCACAGATGGCAGCCAACCAAAGAGGCAACGGCGCCCGAGCGTGCTCGCCACCGTCAGGGAGGAATTTACTGAAGTGAACTCTGACGGGCAACCGACGGCGCCCAAACAAGTAGTCAAGGGGTACTCGGTTCAACTCGGGTGCATTCTCCGGAGCACCGCCTCGATCAACACCGAGAACCTAAGGCATAAGGACCGAGGGAATTTGCGCAACCTCCTCTTCACGAAGCTGCACGAACGATACAAGTTCCCCGCTGAGTTTGCAAACACACGCCTCTCAGGGAGTAAAGTGAACAATGCCACCCTCATGAAGATGAGCATGGCCCTGTCTACTTGGAGAAGCACGGTGAAGTCAATGATTGATAAAGGTGATAGTTATGACAAGATCAAGGGGAAATATCCTTTGATGAGCGAAGATGACTACAAGGAGTTCAAGATCAAGTGCAAGAGCCCCGCAACCTCCGAATCAAGTTAGTGGGGGAAAGAAATGCGGCAGTTGAACTTAGGGGTCCACCAACTCGGTCCCAGCGGTTATAGAGTGGCGGAGCCTATATGGGACAAGGAGGACGCGGAGCGTGCCGAGCAAGGCCTACCGCCCCGCTTCGAGAAATATAGTGACAAGCAGACCAGGAACTTTCTCAGGGCCCGGTACAAGGAGGACACGGTATCAAAGGAGCTTACCACGGATCCGAAGACCAAGGAGCTTGTTCTTGTTCTGGTAAGGAATACACCCCCGCGTAATTAGCTCCATATGGTTGCATTCTAATTAATCCCCAATATTTCTAAATGGTTCACATTCCTTCCGCAACACAAAGAAAGCAGTAGCGCGGGGTCGTCTCAGAGCTCCCCTTTCGACACCCCTTTGAATAGGGCGCTGAACGTAATGAAAAACAGGGATAAGCTCGATAAGCCGACGTCAGCTGGTCGTGTGGCCGGCAAAGGCTTGTCCACAAAATGGTCGTCATACTATACTGCTGGTGGGCGAAAGGAGAAAAAGACCAGCTCGGAAAGCCAGTCGCGCGAGGTTGAAGCACTCAAGGCACAAGTGGTGCGGATTCCGGAGCTTGTCCAAGAGCAAGTGCAACAACAAATTGGAATGACGCTCAACGCCATGGTGCCTACGTTGATTCATGTGCTGACGACGTGGATTGTGGGCGGCCAACAGGGGCCTCCCCCGGTTCCCAGCTTCACAGCCAGCAACTCGCACAGCGCGCAGGCGGCGCCATTGGTGTCTCCGGCGGAGGCGGTATTCATGTCTCCGGCGCTAGCACGGGCATTGGAGCTTAATGCACCCGGGTGTACGCTGGCCGGCACCTCGCCAGCAAGCGGCCCCTCCGTCAGTTGCACGCCCGCCATTGGCGGTGCCTCGACATTAGCTGAGCTAGACAGCATCACGGTAACTAAGCCTCTCGGCCGATGACTTCATCTCCTTGCCTTTGACTGGGCATCCCTGACGCCCTACATGTTTTCGCAGGGCGCCGCCGACGTTCCTTGCACTCTCCTACACTTCGTGGGCGGCGAGTTGGTCGATGTCGCCAAGGGAAGAATCATTCAACCGGGCAACCCCGTGTTCCACGGTGATCCGATGCCACCCACAATGTATAGGGTTGAAGTGGTTTGGCTGCTGCCAGGCTGCGACGAGCTGTTACCTCCGATTAGACCCGCTGGGGCCGACGAAGAAGATGAGATGACCCTCAGCGCCTGCGTAAGTTGGCCCCTGCTTTGGCCGAAGAGCCAGATCTATTTGGGGGCGGGGGACACCACCCCACAGACAAGACCGCCAGTCGTGCCGGCGCCAAGCCATGGCAATAACGCCGCAATGCTACCGGACATGCCAGACATCCCTATGGCACAGGATCCAGACATGCATATGGCACAGGATCCGGACGACGACAACAACGGTACATTTACCAACGTCGATAAGTACTTTGAAGAACATGGGTATGATGACGAGTTCTCCGGCCTCCTTCTCAAGAACCCAACCAAGACGACCGCGATCTAGCTGGTACGTCGGAGAAACCCAGTTGCAACAGGCGTCGTCTGGTGTTCAGTTCTCAGGAGACGCCTCCCGCTGCCACCTTCACCGAGCCTCAGATAGCTGAGGTGCGAAATATTATCAGCCCCAACACGCTCAAGAAGGCGGTCTGTGAGCAGAATTCGGTCCCATTACAACAGATCAAGAATAAGAGCCGGAAACGGAAGCCCAAAAAGGGCGCCGGTGTGAGCCAGCCAGCACCGAGTACGATCCATGCTCAGGACGGGCCACCTTCACCTAATGATATCTCGAGGAGGGTGCATGTGGCGGGTAGGGCGATGCTACGGGCAAATATGCTCAATGCTGCAACCGGTGCTATGCGGAGTCTGCACGACAGTGTTCTTTCTTTGGAGAAGCGGCGTCTCAGAGAGAATGATGTGGCATACCCGGTTTTCATGGCCAAGGTGCTAGAGGGCAAGGGCTTTGTGGATGGCGACATCGGGGGTACGATTGTCCTGCGGTTTGATGACATCTTTGCTATGTTTAATCTTCATCCACTGCACTACACCTTTGTTCGGCTGTTTTCGCTGAGTATGGAGATGCGGATCATTAGAGACAAGACCCCGGACATCGTGATATTCGACCACTTCTACATGTGTGCCAAGCTCTTGAGCAGCACTGGGGACCACCAAGTTGCGAGTTCACACCTCGAAGGCGTCATTCTGGCAAACCCAGATAAGGATAACTTCCTTGTGGCTTACTTTCCCGAGTAAGTCATCCCTTAACCGCCCCGTAACATATGATTTCTTAGATTTCGATCGTTCTTTTTTTCTAACATTCCGTGTTCTGTGCAGTGACACACATTGCACACTCTTCCTCTTAAGCCCCAAATATTCCATGGCCACGTATTTCGACCCGAACCGTGACTCCAAGATGGCTACACAAATATCAAGAAAGTTCTTGATGATGTTCTCTCCGGCTACGCCAAATCTGGAGGCACCTTCACCAGGGCAGTTTGTAAGTACGGGAAGCACATGTTCGCCCATAATACGACATTCTGCTACGTCAAGCAGCCGCCTGGCGGTCAGAAGGATGCCTACTACGCCCTCCATCACATGCGGGCGATCGTAAGGGACCATCATCACCTTCTGCTACCAGAAAATGTCAAAGATTGGGCCGCGAGCTTGTCGGCAATCCAGGACGCGGACATCAGACAAGAATTCTTTCGCATCCAGTCGGAGTTTGTGGACATCATCCATCAAGATGTCCTTTATACCTCGGGGCAGTTCTTCCTCAGACATCAACCGTCCAACAGTGAGATAGACGGAATGCTACAAATGCAGGCTGACAACACCCGCGATTTCATGACCATCACGACAGACGGCGGCTTCATCCACGCTCCTGTCCCATGAGTCGAGTCAAAAGTAGTGATGTGTAGTTTTGAAAAATTGATTGGCTCATGTTGTAATTAAACTTTAATGAATTGTATGTCTCTTTGGTTTGGACAGTCATTCAACTTAGATGTAATCGATGCTATTTATTAGTAGGACCATGAATCGTGCTATTAATGTCTTGCTTTTCTCTTACGATCCTTTTGTTGCATACTTATATATTGCTTATGTATGTATTGTTTGTTGTGCGGCTTGTGCATAGAGATGCCGTCGTATGTCGTGTACAAGGGTAAGGTTCCCGGAGTCTACGACGACTGGGAGGAGTGTCAGAGACAGGTTCACCGTTTCAGTGGCAACAGTTACAAAGGGTACACCACTAGGGCGGAGGCGGAATCTAGATACGCCCGCTATCTAGCGGGAGAGAGGAGGGAGCGTTAGAGGAACCGGATGAAGGCCGGTTTTATCGCGATGATGCTCATCGTGATGACCGCATCTCTCTTCTATGTGATGGTAGTTTAGATGATCGATATCGACTTGTAATGTGAAGACAAACTCGATACTCGTGGTCTCGAGACTTGTAATGTTTTATCTTTGTTCGGTCTTTTGAATTCGGAGACTAATATGATGAATTGTATTCGGAGACTAATCTTCTATTGTATTCGATGAATCTTCTGTTGTTGTGTGCTGCTGTCTATATTCTGTCAAATAATATATTTTGTAACCTGTGCAAAAATCAGAAAAGTAAAAAAAATAAAACCTAATATTCATACTAATGGCGCATCACTACAGAGTGCGCCATTAGTATGCCAAAGTATACTAATGGCGCATCAACAAACAGTGTGCCATTAGTATGCCAAGTATACTAATGGCGCATCCACCCGCAGTGCGCCATTAGTATGCCAAAGCACATGGTTAAATATGGCCCCCTGGGAGGCATACTAATGGCGCATGGTGTTCTATACTAATTGCGCACTGTGTGGTGCGCCATTAGTATACCAGATACTAATGGCGAACCACTAGTGCGCCATTAGTAATAAATACTAGTGGCGTGATACTAATGGCGCACCAGTGATGCGCCATTAGTAGGCAAAACCGGTGCGCCATTAGTGGCCCTTTTCCTAGTAGTGCGTCGTGCTGACGGAACTCTTCCCCGACACTTTGCTGGATCGGAGTCCAGGGATCGTCATCGAGCTGAACGTGTGCTAGAACTCGGCGGTGACGTAGTTTCGGTGCTTGATCGGTCGGGCCGTGAAGACGTACGACTACATCAACCATGTTGTTATAACGCTTCCCCTTTCGGTCTACGAGGGTACGTGGACAACACTCTCCTCTCTTGTTGCTATGCATCACCATGATCTTGCGTGTGCATAGGAATTTTTTTGAAATTACTACATTCCCCAACAGTGGCATCAGAGCCTAGGTTTTATGTGTTGATGTTATTTGCACGAGTAGAACACAAGTGAGTTGTGGGCGATATAAGTCATACTGCTTAGCAACATGTCATACTTTGGTTTAGCGGTATTTTTGGATGAAGCAGCCCGGACCGACATTACGCGTACGCTTACGCGAGACTGGTTCTACCGGCGTGCTTTGCACACAGATGGCTGGCGGGTGTTAGTCTCTCCAACTTTAGTTGAACCGAGTGTGGCTACGCCCGGTCCTTGTGAAGGTTAAAACAACACCAACTTGACAAACTATCATTGTGGTTTTGATGCGTAGGTAAGATTGGTTCTTGCTAAAGACCGTAGCAGCCACGTAAAACTTGCAACAACAAAGTAGAGGACGTCTAATTTGTTTTTGCAGGGCATGTTGTGATGTGATATGGTCAAGACGTGATGAGTTATATGTTTTTGTATAAAATGATCATGTTTTGTTGAAGTTATCGGCAACTGGCAAAAGCCTTATTGTTATCTCTCTATTGCATAAGATGCAAGCGCCAAATAATTGCTTTACTTTATTGCTATGCAATAGCAATAGTTGCAAGAGCAATTGTTAGCGAAACGACCATGTGGCGACACATTGATATAGATTAAGATGATGGAGATCATGGTGTCATGCCGGTGACGATGGAGATCATGACGATGCTTTGGAGATGGAGATCAAAGGCACAAGATGATGATGGCCATCTCATGTCACATATTATGATTGCATGTGATGTTTATCTTTTATACATCTTATTTTGCTTAGTTCGACAGTAGCTTTATAAGATGATCTCTCACTAAATTTCAAGGTATAAGTGTTCTCCCTGAGTATGCATCGTTGCGAAAGTTCTTCGTGCTGAGACACCACGTGATGATTGGGTGTGATAGGCTCTACGTTCAAATACAACGGGTGCAAAACAGTTGCACACGCGGAATACTCAGGTTAAACATGACGAGCCTAGCATATACAATATGGCCTCGGAACACTGGAGACCGAAAGGTCGAGCGTGAATCATATAGTAGATATGATCAACATAGTGATGTTCACCATTGAAAACTACTCCATCTCACGTGATGATCGGACATGGTTTAGTTGATTTGGATCACGTGATCACTTAGATGATTAGAGGGATGTCTATCTAAGTGGGAGTTCTTAAGTAATATGATTAATTGAACTTAAATTTATTATGAACTTAGTCCTGGTAGTATTTTGCAAATTATGTTGTAGATCAATAGCTCGCGTTGTTGCTTTCATATGTTTATTTTGATATGTTCCTAGAGAAAATTGTGATGAAAGATGTTAGTAGCAATGATGCGGATTAGATCCGTGATCTGAGGTTTATCCTCATTGCTGCATAGAAGAATTATGTCCTTGATGCACCGCTAGGTGACTGACCTATGGAAGGAGCAGATGCAGACGTTATGAACGTTTGGCTAGCTCAATATGATGACTACTCGATAGTTTAGTGCACCATGCTTAACGGCTTAGAATCGGGATTTCAAAGACGTTTTGAACGTCATGGACCATATGAGATGTTCCAGGAGTTGAAGTTAATATTTCAAGAAAATACCCGAGTTGAGAGATAAGAAGTCTCCAACAAGTTCTATAGCTAAAAGATGGAGGAGAATTGCTCAACTAGTGAACATGTGCTCAGATTGTCTGGGTACTACAATCGCTTGAATCAAGTGGGAGTTAATCTTCCAGATAAAATAGTGATTGACAAAATTCTCTAGTCACCATCACCAAGTTAGTAGAACTTCGTGATGAACTATGATATGCAAGGGATAACAGTAACGATTCCCAAGCTCTTCGTAATGCTGAAATTGACGAAGGTAGAAATCGAGAAAAACATCAAGTGTTGATGGTAGACAAGACCACTAGTTTCAAGAAAAGGGCAAAGGGAAAAAGGGGAACTTCAAGAAGAACAGCAAGCAAGTTGCTCCTCAAGTGAAGAAGCCCAAGCCTGGTCCTAAGCCTGAGACTAAGTGCTTCTACTGCAAAGGGACTGGTCACTGGAAGCGGAACTACCCCAAGTGATTGGAGGATAAGAAGGATGGCAAAGTGAACATAAGTATATTTGATGTACATGTTATTGATGTGTACTTTACTAGTGTTTATAGCAACCCATCAGTATTTGATACTAGTTCAGTTGCTAAGATTAGTAACTCGAAACGGGAGTTGCAGAATAAACTGAGACTAGTTAAGGGTGAAGTGATGATGTGTGTTGGAAGTGGTTCCAAGATTGATATGATCATCATCGCACACTCCCTATACTTTCGGGATTAGTGTTGAACCTAAATAAGTGTTATTTGGTGTTTGCGTTGAGCATGAATATGATTTGATCATGTTTATTGTAATATGGTTATTCATTTAAGTAAGAGAATAAATTGTTGTTCTGTTTACATGAATAAAACCTTATATGGTTACACACCCAATGAAAATGGTTCATTGGATCTCGATCGTAGTGATACATATATTCATAATATTGAAATCAAAAGATGCGAAGTTAATAATGATAGTGCAACTTATTTGTGGCACTGCCATTTAGGTCATATTGGTGTAAAGCGCATGAAGAAACTCCATGCTGATGGGATTTTGGAATCACTTGATTATGAATCACTTGATTATGAATCACTTGGTGCTTGCGAACCATGCCTTGTGGGCAAGATGACTAAAGACTCCATTCTCTGGAACAATGGAGCGAGCAACTGACTTATTGGAAATAATACATACTGATGTATGCGTTCCGATGAGTGTTGAAGCTCGCGGCGGGTATCGTTATTTTTTGACCTTCACAAATGATTTGAGCAGATATGGGTATATCTACTTGATGAAACATAAGTCTGAAACATTTGAAAAGTTCAAAGAATTTCAGGGTGAAGTGGAAAATCATCGTGACAAGAAAATAAAGTTTCTACGATCTGATCGTGGAGACAAATATTTGAGTTACGAGTTTGGTCTTCAATTAAAAAGATGTGGAATAGTTTCACATACTCACGCCATCTGGAACACCACAGCATAATGGTGTGTCCGAACGTCATAACCGTACTTTATTGGATATAGTGCAACCTATGATGTTTCTTACCGATTTACCACTATTGTTTTGGGGTTATACCTTAGAGACAGTTGCATTCACATTAAAAAGGGCACCATCTAAATCCATTGAGACGACACTGTTTGAACTGTGGTTTGGCAAGAAACCAAAGTTGTCGTTTCTTAAAGTTTGGGGCGGCGATGCTTATGTGAAAAAGTTTCAAAATGATAAGCTCGAACCCAAATCGGAGAAGTGCATCTTCATAGGATAACCAAACGAAATTGTTGGGTACACCTTCTATCATAGATCCGAAGGCAAATTTGTTGCTGAGAATAGATCCTTTCTAGAGAAGGAGTTTCTCTCGAAAGAAGTGAGTGGGAGGAAAGTAGAACTTGATGAGGTAACTGTACCAGCTCCTTTATTGGAAAGTAGTTCATCACAGAAATTTGTTTCTGTGACTCCTACACCAATTAGTGAGGAAGCTAATGATGATGATCATGTAACTTATGATCAAGTTACTACCGAACCTCGTCGGTCAACCAGAGTGAGATCCGCACAAGATTGGTACAGTAATGCTATACTGGAAGTCATGTTACTAGACCATGATAAACCTACGAACTATGAGGAAGCGATGATGAGCCCAGATTCCGTGAAATGGCTAGAGGCCATGAAATCCGAGATATGATCCATGTATGTGAACAAAGTATGGACTTTGATTGACTTGCCCGATGATTGGTGAGCCATTGAGATTAAATGGATCTGCAAGAGGAAGACAGACGCTGATAGTAGTGTTACAATCTACAAAGCTAGAATTGTCGCAAAAGGTTTTCGACAAGTTCTATGATGAGAGTTTCTCACTCGTGTCTATGCTTAAGTCTGTCTGAATCATGTTAGCAATTGCCGCATTTTATGAAATCTGGCAAATGGATAAACAAAACTACATTCCTTAATGGATTTATTAAAGAAGAGTTGTATATGATGCAACCAGAAGGTTTTGTCAATCATAAAGGTGCTAACAAAATATGCAAGCTCCAGCGATCCATCTATGGACTAGTGCAAGCATCTCGGAGTTGGAATACACACTTTGATAAGTTGATCAAAGCATATAGTTTTATACAGACTTGCGGTGAAGCCTGTATTTACAAGAAAGTGAGTGGGAGCACTACAGCCTTTCTGATAAGTATATGTGAATGACATATTGTTGATCAGAAATGATGTGGAATTTTCTATAAAGCATAAAGGAATATTTGAAATAAGTTCTTCAAAGAAGACCTCGGTGAAGCTACTTACATATTGAGCATCAAAATCTATGGAGATAGATCAAGACGCTTGATAAGATTTTCAACGAGAATATACCTTGACAAGTTTTTGAATTAGTTCAAGATGGAACAGTCAAAGAAGGAGTTCTTGCCTGTGTTTCAAGGTGTGATGTTGAGTGAAGACTCAAAACCCGACCACGGCAGAAATATAGAAAGAGAATGAAAATTCATTCAAATGCCTCAGTCATAGGGTCTATAAAGTATGCTATGCCGTGTTCCAGATCTATTGTATACCCTACACTGTGTTAAGCGAGGGAGTACAATAGTGATCTAGGAAGTAGATCACTGGACAGCGGTCAAAATTATCCTTAGTGAAATAAGGATATGTTTCTCGATTATGGACGTAACAAAAAGGTTCATCGTAAAGGGTTATGTCGATACAAATTTTTGACACCGATCTGGATGACTCTAAGTCTCGATCTGGATACATATTGAAAGTAGGAGCAATTAGCTAGAGTAGCTCCATGCAGAGCATTGTTGACATAGAAATTTGCAAAATACATACTGATCTGAATGTGGCAGACCCGTTGACTAAACTTCTCTCATAAGCAAAACATGATCAGACCTTAGTACTCTTTGGGTGTTAATCACATAGCGATGTGAACTAGATTATTGACTCTAGTAAACCCTTTGGTGTTGGTCACAGGACGATGTGAACTATGGGTGTTAATCACATGGTGATGTGAACTATTGGTGTTAAACCACATGGCGATGTGAACTAGATTATTGACTCTAGTGCAAGTGGGAGACTGAAGGAAATATGCCCTAGAGGCAATAATAAAGTTATTATTTATTTCCTTATATCATGATAAATGTTTATTATTTATGCTAGAATTGTATTAACCGGAAACGTAATACTTGTGTGAATACATAGACAAACAGAGTGTCACTAGTATGCCTCTACTTGACTAGCTCGTTGATCAAAGATGGTTATGTTTCCTAGCCATTGACATGAGTTATCGTTTGATTAATGGGATCACATCATTAGGAGAATGATGTGATTGACTTGACCCATTCCATTAGCTTAGCACCTGATCGTTTAGTATGTGCTATTGCTTTCTTCATGACTTATACATGTTCCTATGACTATGAGATTATGCAACTCCCGTTTGCCGGAGGAACACTTTGTGTGCTACCAAACGTCACAACGTAACTGGGTGATTATAAAGGAGCTCTACAGGTGTCTCCAAAGGTACATGTTGGGTTGGCGTATTTCGAGATTAGGATTTGTCACTCCAATTGTCTGAGAGGTATCTCTGGGCCCTCTCGGTAATGCACATCACATAAGCCTTGCAAGCATTGCAACTAATGAGTTAGTTGCGAGATGACATATTACAGAACGAGTAAAGAGACATGCCGGTAACGAGATTGAAATAGGTATTGAGATACCGACGATCGAATCTCGGGCAAGTAACATACCGATGACAAAGGGAACAACGTATGTTGTTATGCGGTCTGACCGATAAAGATCTTCGTACAATATGTAGGAGCCAATATGAACATCCAGGTTCCGCTGTTGGTTATTAACCGGAGACGTGTCTCGGTCATGTCTACATTGTTCTCGAACCCGTAGGGTCCGCATGCTTAACGTTACGATGACAATTTCATTATGAGTTTATATATTTTGATTTACAGAAGGTTTTTCGGAGTCCCAGATGTGATCACGGACATGACGAGGAGTCTCAAAATGGTCGAGACATAAAGATTGATATATTGGACGGCTATATTCGGACACCGGAAGTGTTACGGAGAAGTTTCGGATAAAACCGGAGTACCGGAGGGTTACCGGAACCCCCCGGGGGGTTAATGGGCCTCATGGGCCCAAAGTGGAGCAGAGGAGGGGCAGCCAGGGCAGGCTGCGCGCCCCCTTCCCCTCTAGTCCGAATTGGACAAGGAGAGGGGGGGGCCCTCCTTTCCTTCCTCTTCTCTCTCCCTTCCTTCCCCCTCTCCTACTTGGACAAGGAAAGGAGGGAGTCCTACTCCCGGTAGGAGTAGGACTCCTCCCTGGCGCGCCTCCTCCTGGCCGGACGCCCCCTCCCTGTTACTCCTTTATGTACGGGGGTAGGGGGCACCTCTAGACACAACAATTGATCCTTGAGATCTCTTAGCCGTGTGCGGTGCCCCCCTCCACCATAATCCTTGATAATATTGTAGTGGTGCTTAGGCGAAGCCCTGCGACGGTAGAACATCAAGATCGTCACCACGCCGTCGTGCTGACGGAACTCTTCCCCGACACTTTGCTGGATCGGAGTCTGGGGATCGTCATCGAGCTGAACGTGTGCTAGAACTCGGAGGTGCCGTAGTTTCGGTGCTTGATCGGTCGGGCCGTGAAGACGTACGACTACATCAACCGCGTTGTTATAACGCTTCCGCTTTCGGTCTATGAGGGTACGTGGACAACACTCTCCCCTCTCGTTGCTATGCATCACCATGATCTTGCGTGTGCGTAGGATTTTTTTTGAAATTACTACGTTCCCCAACAGATTTGTGGATAAGTATAAGTTGCCCACCAAAGTTCTTAGGACACCTATGTTAGTAAGTTTGCCAGGAGTAGAGTATATGGCAAGCCAAGGATGTTTTCCCCTCAGACTTAATAATTTTGGAGTCACAAAAATAGGATGTGATACTAGGAATGGATTGGCTATCAATGTATGGAGGAAACATCGGTTGCGCTAGTAAGTCAATTCTGCTCACCATCCCGGAGGGAAAATGGACCAAGTATGTATCCAGGCCTGCGCCAAGGAGGACCCAAGTAAACTGTCTCACGGGAGTTGTTCAGGATGAAGTGCCTGTAGTGAAGGATTACCCAGATGTATTTCCATAAGAACTACTAGGCATGCCGCCAAATCGAGACATTGAGTTTTTGATAGAGCTGTTGCCAGGCACCGGAACAATATCGAAGAGATCATACCGGATGCCCACAAACAATCTGGAGGAGATTAAGAAGCAGATTAAGGAGTTATTGGAGAAAGGCTACATTCGACAAAGTTCGTCACCATGGGGAGCCCCAGTGCTCTTAGTCGAGAAGACAGATGGATCATTGAGAATGGTGGTTGATTATCATGCATTGAATGAAGTAATGATCAAGAACAAGTACCCACTGCTGATGATCAATGACCTGTTTGACTAGTTGCAAGGAGATAAAGTATTTTCCAAGATCGATATGCGATCGGGATACCACCAGCTAAAGATCCGAGAATAGGATATACCTAAGACAGCCTTCACCACAAGGTACGGGCTATATGAGTATACGGTTATGTCATTTGGATTGACTAATGCCCCTGCCTATTTTATGAGTATGATGAATAAGGTGTTCATGGAGTTCTTGGATAAGTTTGTCGTTGTGTTCATTGACTATATCTTGGTATACTCGAAGAATGAAGAGGAACACAAGGAGCATTTGCGTTTAGTTCTCGAGAAGCTCAGAGAACACCAGTTGTATGCCAAGTTCAGCAAGTGTGATTTTTGGTTGAAGGAAGTTGGATTTCTTGGACATGTTATATCAGGAGAAGGTATAGCAATAGACCCCACCAAGGTTCAGTCAGTCACTGAGTGGTTGGCACCCACCTCAGTTGGAGAGATCCGGAATTTTCTTGGACTCGCGGGCTACTATCGGAGATTCATTGAGAATTTTTCCAAGATTGCGAAGCCTATGACGGAGTTGTTGAAGAAAGACACCAAGTTCAAATGGACGAAAGAATGTGAGACAATTTTTCAGGAACTGAAGAAACATTTGGTTACAGCCCCAGTGCTGATTCTGCCGGATATACACAAAGATTTCCAAGTGTATTGCGAGGCTTCTCGCTTAGGACTTGGAGGTGTACTTATGCAAGACGGAACAGTTGTTTCATATGCCTCACGTCAACTTCGACCTCATGAGTTGAATTATTCTATGCATGATTTGGAGTTAGCAGCTGTAGTTCATGAACTCAAGACCTCGAGACATTTTCTTATTGGAAACCGTTGTGATGTGTACACGGATCATAAGATTTTGAATTACATTTTCACTAAAAAGGAGCTGAATCTCAGGCAGAGGAGATGGTTGGAGCTTATAAAGGATTATGATATGAAGCTGCATTATCATCCAGGAAGGGCCAATGTCGTAGCAGACGCTTTGAGCCGGAAGAGTTATATCAATACCCTGGTAAGTGGAGGATTGCCAAAGGAGTTAGCCAAGGATCTCAGGGAGCTTCGTTTGGAGATAGTCCCTAGAGGTTTTGTTGCAGTAATGGAGGTACAGTCAACATTATTGGGAAAGATTCGAGAAGCTCAGAAGGATGATAAGGAGATTGCTGAGATAAAGGAGAATATGAGCGAAGGAAAAGCCAAAGGTTTTCGTTAGGATGAGTACAAAACTTTATGGTTTGAGGACCAAGTTTATGTACCCAATAATGCAGAGATCAGGAAGTTAATACTACAGGAACCTCATGACTCGCCATACTCGATACACCCCAGAAACACCAAGCTGTATTTGTATGTGAAGGAGCGTTTCTGGTGGACTGCTATGAAGAAGGATATCGCCGAGTATGTAGCCGTATGTGATGTATGTCAGAGAGTGAAGACAGAACATCAGAAGCCAGCAGGATTGCTGCAGCCTATGCCGATAGCCGAATGGAAGTGGGACAAGCTTGGCATGGATTTCATCACCGGATTGCCCAGGACCCGATCAGGATATGATTCTATCTGAGTAGTAGTGGATCGTTTGACCAAAGTGGCTCACTTTATCCCAGTGAAGACCACCTATACAAGTGCGAAGTTGGCTAAGATATATATAACCAGGATCATATGTCTGCACGGAGTTCCGAAGACCATCGTATCAGATAGAGGAACACAGTTTACTTCAAAGTTTGGGCATCAGCTGCACCAGACTTTGGGTACCAGGCTAGAGTTTAGTACAACCTTTCATCCGCAGACAGATGGACAGACCGAGAGAGTCAATCAGATTCTGGAGGACATGTTGAGAGAGCTTGTGCGCTAGATTATTGATCTACTTGGGATGATAATTTGCCCTATGCGGAGTTCTCCTACAACAATAGCTACCAAGCTAGTTTGAAGATGGCACCTTTCGAAGCTTTGTATGGAAGGAGGTGCTGGACACCGTTGATGTGGGACGAAGTTGGAGACCGTCAGTTGTTTGGACTAGATTTGATCAAAAAGTCCGAAGAGAAGGTTAAGTTGATTTGAGATAGACTGAAGGTAGCTCAGTCCAGACAGAAGAGTTATGCAGACTCAAAATGCAAGGAGGTAGTCTACGAAATCGGAGACAGAGCATATCTTCATGTGTCACCTCTACGAGGAGTTAAACGATTTGGAGTTAAGGGGAAGTTAGCCCCAAGATTTGTAGGACCGTACCGAGTTTTGGAACGTATGGGAGAAGTAGCCTACAAGTTGGAGTTACCCGAAGGACTGTTAGGAGTTCATGATGTGTTTCACGTTTCTCAGTTGAAGAAGTGCCATGCTGAGATGGCCGATATTCCTCTGAGAGATATAGTGCCCCTGGAAGCAATCAGTTGGATAGTGATCTGACCTACGAGGAGAAGCCCGTCAAGATTCTCGAGTTTGCCAGCCGAGTTACCTGCAGCAAGGTTATCAAGTTTTGCAAAGTTCAGTGGAGCCACCACCCTGAGGATGAAGATCTACGGAAAGACCACCTACACCTATTTTCTAGCCAACCCGAATCTTGAGGACGAGAGTCAGCTTAAGGGGGGGTAGGTTTGTAACATCCCAAATTTTCATTTTGGAATGTTATACATAGGTCATCATATGCATATCATATTTTATTTGCTTTTCGTTTGTGATCCTAGAAATTCTAAGCAACTCAAGGATCCACAGAGAGAGTTAGGGATTTCATTCATTTCATATTTGAATTATCTCAAATATTGAAAAGAGGATCTCTTTGGTTTTAATTATTTTTCTCTCCGAAATATTTCCAATAATAAAAATAAAAGAGAGGAGATAATATGAATTCTCCAAAATAAAAGAAATATTGGAGGAAAAATATTAAAATCAAATAAATTATTTTATTTGGATTTTTATTGCTATTTTATTTGAATTAGGAAAATATGCACTTTTCAAGATTGCATTTTTAGGCCAAGAAAATGTTCACTTTGTTCTAAATATTTTATTTAGACGGTGAATTTTTTTTGGCATTTTTAGAATTTTTTAATATTTATTTAGGATTTTCTTTCGGCGGAATTATTTTAAAAAAATGTTTTGGACCGAGCCGGTCCGAAGCCCAGCTGGCCCATCTCCCGCCGCCGCCTCCCGTCGTCGTGCTGGCGACGGACTCGGGGAGTCCGACCCCGAGCCACCGGCGCCGCCCCCGCCCGCACGCCACGCCCCCCGGGCCTTTAAAGCCCGAGGCGCCGCCGCCCTCGACCCCCACATCGCCACCCCGCCCCGCCCGTCGCA
>NC_057800.1:736370386-736460728 GCF_018294505.1 Triticum aestivum
GCAGCCCATGCCTCACCCCGCCGCCTCGCCGCCCCGCTGTCGCCCATGCCGCCGCACGCTGCCGCCTCGCTAGATCAAGCCGCCGGATCTCGCTGTCCCGGATTTTTATGGGTTTTTAGGTAAAAGCCGCCGGTTTTCTTAAAAACCCTAGGTTCGGTTATTTATTTATTTAGATCGGTTCGATTTATTCAGTTTCGTTATTTAGTGAGCGTTCGCTCGTCAGTTCGTTCTTAACGAACGCGTTCATCCATTCTTCTCTGTTAGCGAACGTTCGTCCGATAGGTTTTTTTATTTTTATTTCCTTTTTCTACTAGGGACCTATCCGCGATTATTTTTATCACAGATTAGCCCCTGATCTTCAAACCCTCGCTTTTTCTTAACCGTTTGTCCAAATCCAGTGAAACCAATGCTAAAAGCTTCGTCTTGAGCCCCTCTTTCTTTTTAAACAACTTGAACATGGTTTTGACATTTTAAAATTTGGTTTCAAGCAGATTTGTATTCAAAGTTCTTTTGACCGTATTTTCAGTTCCGTAGCTCCGATTCGATTGATTCTTTTTGCAGATCAAATCTCATCAGTTGAACCTTCAGTTTGGATCTTCTTATTTGAGTTTTACCCTTGCATATATGCTTAAGTGCTTATGTATGCTATTGTTTGTTTCCGATAGAATTCCCAGAGTGCGAAGCATGCTACTACGAGTCTCTAGGGTTTGCGGATCGTCAGCAAGGCAAGTAACACGTTGATCATACTCTTTACAGACCCAATTTTTATGCATTAGTTTCAACCCTCAAACACTGCATGATTAGGATGTGATTAACTTGTGGGTTTTGGGAAGTACATGATGATGTAGAACCTATTGCCCTTTTATTATCAAACCCTTGGGAGTTACTTCTACGTTATGCAATATTGCCATGCTATGCTCGTAGACGTGGATTGGGTTTTAGTGTATCCATGACAGATGTGAGATTGTTAATTAATGGTTAACTTAAGGTGGCTACTTAAATACACATCTGGGTGGATTGGTTGCGGGCACCTACGGATATACCAGTGCTGTCCGTTTGGTTCGCCACCCAGGCTCAAAGGGATCAAAACATTATTCATGCTAGAAACTTCCGTGTGCAGGCACAAGCTATTATGGGCTCTAGCATAGTTGAGTATGTTCCATGACCTCTTTCAGTGGTGGCCTAGCAGAGGTAGGGGAAAGTAGGTGTAACAATCCACCCAGAGTAAAGAGTTAATGTTTCTGAAAGACTGTGTCTCGGTCATCCGTTTCTCAAACACCATGTAGTGCGAGAAACCCAACGGAGGAGATTGAGTCTTGTGGGGAAAAGTGCGCAAACCTCTGCAGAGTGTATAAACTAATCATGGTTAGCCGTTTCCCCGGTTATGGACATCTTGAGTATCTGGTTATTGGATTATCATGTTGATCTCATCACTCTAAATTAATTTGTTGGGTTGTTAATTACTTTTTAATTTTGGGATTGAGATGGGGATTTACCTTCTCAATGTTTCAACCACCATGATAGTTAAATAAAATCTTTTCCTTTGTTGTAGGGAAAAATTGGCTTTTTTGCAAAACATTATAACCATAGAACCTCCACCAGCCATATATGCATGTAATGATAGCATTTGTCTGTTCATTGCTCTAATGTGTTATATTGCCAGCATATTCCATGTGCTGACCCGTTTCGGGCTGCAACATATCATGTTGCAGACTTCTCAGACGAAGAGTAGGGTGCGCTAGGCCGTTGTCGTGCACTCAGCTATGCCGTTGTTGTTGATGGAGTCACTTTATCTTGCAAGCCTTCCGATGTTATCTTATTTAGATGGACTTAAGCCATATTTATTGTAATAAGTTCTCTCTTGAGACATTTGATGTAATAAGTGTGTGATTGCAACTCTGTCATAAATCCTTCAAGTACTATGTGTGTCAGCATTACCGACCTAGGGATGACACTTAAGCACAGAGATTTGACCGCCTGAGGTCAGATCGCTACAATAAAAGTAGAAGTACTTAGCAAGATAATGAAAGTTAGGTGTTTAGTAAAAGGGTTTGTGTCAACAAGAATGTATTTGTCCGTAGGCAATCGATAACAAGTATCGGTAATCATTCTTGTAATTTCATATGAGGGAGAGGCATGAGCTAACATACTTTCTCTACTTGGATCATATGCACTTATGATTGGAACTCTAGCAAGCATCCACAACTACTAAAGATCATTAAGGTCGTGAAACCCAATCATAGCATTAAGGATCAAGTCCTCTTTACTCCCGCACACCATAACCCACCTACTCGGGTTTAATTTTCTGTCACTCTCGCAACCCACCATAAGCGAATCATGAACATATTGCAACACCCTACAACGCGGGACCCTCACGTTTGCGTGAGGCGGAGGGCATCGTAGGACAGAACCATAAATAAAATATACAATCCTACCAACCAATATCACAATTAACCCACAGGACAAAACGGATCTACTCAAACATCATAGGATAACCATAGATCATTGGGAAATAATATGTGGAGTTGAGCACCATGTTTAAGTAGAGATTACAGCGGTGGAAAGAGGTGTTACACCGCTGCATAGAGGGGGAGAAATTTGGTGTTGACGGTAGCAAGATTGTTGATGTAGATCGCCGTCCCGATCGTTGCCCGGGCGGCACTCCGGCGCCACCGGGAGAGAGGGGGAGAGCACCCCCCTCCTTCTGCTTCTCCCTTGGCCTCCCCCTAGATGGGAGGAAGGTTCCCCCTCTGGTCCATGGTCTCCATGGCGCCGGAGGGGCGGGAGCCACTCCGATATTGGATCTCCCTCTCTGTTCTCTTCTGTTTCGCGTCCCCCAGATCTGGCCGAAAACCGTTTCTTATATTCCTAGAGATCCATAACTCGAATTGCGCTGAGCTTTTAACATGTTTTTTCTGGATATAAGCTTCCTTGCTCCCGATGTACAGCCCCAACCGACGTACGAGGTGGGCACAACCCAGCACGGCACGACTGGCTCTGGTACCGCGCCCTAGTGGGTTGTGCCCACAAACGGCTTCCCTTTGCGGTGATTCCAACTCCCAAAAATCACATATATTCCAAAATAATTCTCCATGAAAAATTATTGCATTTGGACTTCATTTGATATGGATACTCTGCGATACAAAAAACATGCAGAAAACATGAACTGGCACTGGGCACTGGATCAATAGGTTAGTCCAATAAATCAGACAAAAAGTTGCCAAAAGTATGTGAAAGTGGTATAATATTGGCATGAAACAATAAAACATTATAGATACGACGGAGATGTATCAGCATCCCTAGGCTTAATTCATCATGAGACACTCTTCCAAACCCACTTTCAATATTATTGCAAACACTATTATCAATCTCATATTCATCATGGGGCTTAAATAAATTTTCAAGATCATAATAAGAATCACCCCAATCATGATCATTGCAACAAGTAGTAGACATAGCAAAACTATCATCCCCAAGCTTAGGGTTTTGCATATTATTAGCACAATTGACGTCAAGAGAATTTATAGTAAAATCATTGCAATCATGCTTTTTATTCGAGGAGCTATCGTGAATCTCTTCATAAATTTCTTCATCACAATTTTCAGATTCATGAATTTCAAGCAAAACTTCATACAGATAATCTAGTGCACAAAACTCACTAGCAATTGGTTCATCACAATTAGATCTCTTAAAAAGATTAGCAAGAGGATGAGGATCCATAGATCTTAGGTTCTCTATTTAGCAATAAATAAACAACCATTCCAACCAAACGAGCAAACGAGCCAAGTAAGACATCAAAGCAAACGAAAAGACGAATAGAAGAAGGGCGAATAAAACGGCAAAGGTGAAGTGGGGGAGAGGAAAACGATAGGCAAATGGCAAATAATGTAATGCGAGGGATAAGAGTTTGTGATGGGAACTTGGTATGTCTTGACTTGTGCGTAGACTCCCCGGCAGCGGCGCCAGAAATCCTTCTTGCTATCTCTTGAGCATGCGTTGGTTTTCCCTTGAAGAGGAAAGGGTGATGCAGCAAAGTAGAGTTTTCCCCTCAGTTTTTGAGAACCAAGGTATCAATCTAGTAGGAGGCCACATGCAAGCCCCTCGACGTACACAAACAAATAAGAACCTTGCAACCAACGCGATAAAGGGGTTGTCAATCCCTTCACGGCCACTTGCAAAAGTGAGATCTGATAGAGATGATAAGATAATATTTTTGGTATTTTTATGATAAAGATTGAAAGCAGAGATTGCAAAATAAAAGGCAATAGAAATAGCTAGTTGACGGAAGATTAATATGATGGAAAATAGACCCGGGGGCCATAGGTTTCACTAGTGGCTTCTCTCAAGATAGCATAAGTAATACGGTGGGTGAACAAATTACTGTCGAGCAATTGATAGAATTGAGCATAGTTATGAGAATATCTAGGCATGATCATGTATATAGGCATCACGTCCGCAACAAGTAGACCGACTCCTGCCTGCATCCACTACTATTACTCCACACATCGACCGCTATCCAACATGCATCTAGAGTATTAAGTTCATAAGAACAGAGTAACACGTTAGGCAAGATGACATGATGTAGAGGGATAAACTCAAGCAATATGATATAAACCCCATCTTTTTATCCTCGATGGCAATAATACAATACGTGTCATTTCCCCTACTGTCACTGGGATCGAGCACCGCATGATTGAACCCAAAGCTAAGCACTTCTCCCATTGCAAGAAAGATCAATCTAGTAGGCCAAACCAAACTGATAATTTGAAGATACTTGCAAAGATAACCAATCATACATAAAAGAATTCAGAGGAGATTCAAATATTGTTCATAGATAATCTTGATAATAAACCCACAATTCATCGGATCTCGACAAACACACCGCAAAAAGAGTTACATCGAATAGAACTCCAAGAAGATCGAGGAGAACTTTTTATTGAGATCCAAAAAGAGAGAAGAAGCCATCTAGCTACTAACTATAAACCCGAAGGTCTAAGGTAAACTACTCACACATCATCGGAGAGGCTATGGTGTTGATGTAGAAGCCCTCCATGATTGATGCCCCCTCCGGCGGAGCGCCGGAAAAGGCCCCAAGATGGGATCTCACGGGTACAGAAGGTTGCGGCGGTGGAAATAGGGTTTTGTGGTGCTCCTCGATAGTTTCGGGGTACGTAGGTATATATAGGGGGAAGAAGTAGGTCGTTGGAGCTATGAGGGGCCCACGAGGGTGGGGGCGCACCCAGGGGGCAGGCGCGCCTCCCTGCCTCGTGGCCTCCTCGTTGATTTCTTAACGTCCACTCCAAGTCCTCTGAGTCACGTATCTTCCAAAAATCACGCTCCTGAAGGTTTCATTCCGTTTGGACTTCGTTTGATATTTCTGTGAAACACTGAAATAGGCAAAAAATAGCCATTTGCACTGGGCCTTGGGTTAATAGGTTAGTCCCAAAAATAATATAAAAGTATAATATAAAGCCCATTAAACATCCAAAACAGAGTATATAATAGCATGGAGCAATCAAAAATTATAGATAAGTTGGAGACCTATCACATCTCCATAAGCATAATTCATATTGGCTTCTTGGCCACAAGCATAGCAAGCATCATCAAAAAGGGATATTTCAAAAGAATCAAAGGGATCATAGCAATTATCATAGCAATCATCCTTCGGTAAGCACGAATGGAAATTAAAAAAATGTACGAGTTGAAGAGTTACTCTAGAAGGTGAGCACTGATACGTCTCCATCGTATCTATAATTTTTGATTGTTCCATGCCAATATTCTACAACTTTCATGTACTTTTGGCAATTTTTGTACTATTTTTGGGACTAACATATTGATCCAGTGCCCAGTGCCAGTTCCTGTTTGTTGCATGTTTTTTGGTTCGCAGAAAATGCATATCAAACGGAGTCCAAATGGGTTAAAAACCGACGGAGATTTTTTGGAATATTTATGATTTTTGGGTTGAAGAATCAACGCGAGACGATGCCCGAGGGGGGCACGAGGCAGGTGGCACGCCCCAGGGGGTTAGGCGCACCCTGGACCCTCGTGGTCAACCCGTAAGGCGGTTGGAGCCCTTCTTTCGCCCAAAGAAAGCTAATTTCCGAATAGAGCTCGTGTCCAAAATTCAACCCAATCGGAGTTACGGATCTCCAGGAATTTAAGAAACGGTGAAGGGCCGGAATGCCATGGAGGCCAAGGACCAGAGGGGAAACCCTTCTCCCATCTAGGGAGGAGGTCAAGGAAGAAGAGGAAGAAGGGGCCCCTCTCCCCCTCTCCTCCAGTGGCGCCGGAGCGTTGCGGTGGCCACCATCATCATCACCGCAATCTTCACCAACAACTTCACCGCCATCATCACCAACTCTTCCCCCCCCCTCTATGCAATGGTGTAACCCCTCTTTTACCCACTGTAATCTCTACTTAAACATGGTGCTCAATGTTTTATTATTGGTGCTGTCCTATGGAGCTCTCCGTGTCGCGCAAGTGTGAGGGATCCCCGCTGTAGGGTTTGCAATATGCTCATGATTTTCTTATGGTGGGTGGCGTGAGTGTTGTTTGCGTATGGGATAAAGAGGACTTGATACTTTAATGCTATTCTTGGGTTTTACCTTAATGATCTTTAGTAGTTGTGGATGATTGCTAGAGTTCCAATCATAAGTGCATATGATCCAAGTAGAGAAAGTATGTTAGCTAATGCCTCTCCCTCAAATAAAATTACAATAGTGATTACCAGTCTAGTTATCGATTGCCAAGGGACAAATAACTTTTTTGTAACAAAAAGCTCTCTACTAAAACTAATTTAGTTGTGTATTTATCTAAACAGCCCCTACTTTTTATTTACGCGCTCTTTATTATCTCGCAAACCTATCCAAAAACACCTACAAAGTACTTCTAGTTTCATATTTGTTCTAGGTAAAGCGAACTTCAAGCGTGAGTAGAGTTGTATCGGTGGTCGATAGAACTTGAGGGGATATTTGTTCTACCTTTAGCTCCTCGTTGGGTTCGACACTCATCGAAAGAGGCTATAATTGATCCCCTATACTTGTGGGCTATCAAGACCTTTTTCTGGCACCGTTGCCGGGGAGCAATAGCGTGGGGTGAATATTCTCGTGTGTGCTTGTTTGCTTTATCACTAAGTAATTTTTATTTGCTGTTCTTAGTTGTTTTCTATCTTTAGTTATGGGTAGGAAGCGCAAAATACCAAAAAAATTAGTTGTACCTACTAAACCAATGGTTGAAGAACCACTCAAAATCTATCACACTCCTGAAGCTTTTTACTTGGATCATCTTCGATCCCTATGTGCTCGTGCTGAAACCCCAACTAGCTTAGTTGAGGACAAATCTTTAGATGAGCATGCTTGTTATGTGTGACACCGCATATCTGAAAAAGGGAAACTTTTACTGGGTCAAATTCATCGTTTGCAATGCTATGCTTGGAATTGATGTGAAATATATGATTTTACTTATTGTTCTGAAAACCCTAAGAAACACCTTCCCTACCAATGTGAGTTTAGTGATAATGGAATCGTATCTTCGTATGCTAAGGGTGTTTATAATTACTATGATGTTCAACAAATTGAAGAATTTGTTACTTTTAAGGGTGCTTATGAAATTGCTTCTTTGATTGAAAAGTATGGTGCTACTCTTTACAAATCTGAAAATTTTGCCATACTTAAATATTGTTATGATAATTATGCTTCTAATTCCTATGTTAAACCATATATTCAGGACTCCTCCGCTGTCCAAGAAGAGACTAATATTTTGCAGGAGTACATGGAAGAAGAAATTGATGAAACTGTGAGCTCATTGGATGAAAAAGATGATGAGGAGAGCGAAGAACAAAAGGAGGAAGAGCGGATTAGCTATCCGTGCCCACCTTCTATTGAGAGTAACTCTTCAACTCATACATTGTTTAATTTCCCTTCGTGCTTACCGAAGGATGATTGCTATGATGATTGTTATGATCCCGTTGGTTCTCTTGAAATACCCCTTTTTGATTATGCTTGCTATGCTTGTGGCCAAGATGCCAATATGAATTATGCTTGTGGAGATGAAATTGCTATAGTTCCTTATGTTAAACATGAAATTTTTGCTATTGCACCCACGCATGATAGTCCTATTATCTTTTTGAATTTCCCCAACTACACTATATCGGAGAAGTTTGTGCTTATTAAGGATTATATTGATGGGTTGCCTTTTACCGGTACACATGATGATTTTGATAGATATAATATGCATGTGCTTGCTGCTCCTACTTGTAATTATTATGAGAGAGGAACTATATCTCCACCTCTCTATGTTTCCAATACGATAGAATTGCAAGAAACTGCTTATACTATGCATTGGCCTTTACTTTGCGTGCATGAATTGTTCTTTTATGACATGCCGATGCATAGGAAGAGAGTTAGACTTCATTTTTGCATGATATATGTTACTTTGTGCTCACTACTAAATCACAAATCATTGTTAATTAAAATTGGCATTGATATACCTTGGGATCCGGGTGGATCCATTACTTGAGCACTATATGCCTAGCTTAATGGCTTTAAAGAAAGTGCTGCCAGGTAGACAACCCGGAAGTTTTAGAGAGTCATTTATTTCTGTTGAGTGCTTTTATAAAGTTTAAAAACAAAAAAATAAAGAGTGGAACCCAAAACGTTTCAAAAAGGAAAGTGAAAGTGAGAGAGACAAGCATGGTTGAAGTGGGGGAGCTCCTTGAACTTTGTTCATGCTCCGGGAAACTTTGTGAATCTTGATTACAACAACTTTTCAACAAAAATAATTATCCCCTTGTACAATTCCTTTGTATTATAAAAATAATGTGCCAAGGTTTTCCTTTAGGATGTTTACAATGCTTGTTAGTTTGTGCGGTGCAGGACAGAAACTTTGTCTATAGTGCGCGGTTTTTAATCTTTTACTGGAACATCAAATGGTTCTGAAACCTTTTGCACTGTATTTATATACAATTTTTTTTATTTTTCCTAATTTTTTCAGAATTGTTTGAGTACCATAAGTTTGGTGAATGTTCATATTATTACAGACTGTGCTGTTTAAAACAAATTCTTTTTTTGATGCATAGTTTGCTTGTTTTTATGAAACTGTCCATTTATATCAGTGGATTAAGCCATGTAAAAGTTATATTACAGTAGCTAAAATGCATAAACAAAATATGAATTGGTTTTCGACAGTACTTAGAGTAGTGATTTGCTTTATTATACTAATGGATGTTACCGAGTTTTCTGTTGAGTTTTGTGTGGATGAAGTGTTCGAAGATCGAGAAGGTCTCGATATGAGGAGAAGGAAGAGAGGCAAGAGCTCAAGCTTGGGGATGCCCAAGGCACCCCAAGTAAATATTCAAGGAGACTCAAGCGTCTAAGCTTGGGGATACCCTGGAAGGCATCCCATCTTTCTTCAACAAGTATCGCTATGTTTTTGGATTCGTTTCGTTCATGCGATATGTGCAAATCTTGGAGCGTCTTTTGCATTTAGTTTTCACTTTTCTTTTATGCACCATGCTGGTATGCGATAGTCCTTGGTTGATTTATAGAATTCTCTTTGCACTTCACTTATATCTTTTGAGTATGGCTTTATAGAATGCTTCATGTGCTTCACTTATATCATTTCAAGTTTGGATTGCCTGTTTCTCTTCTCATAGAAAACCGCCATTTGTAGAATGCTCTTTTGCTTCACTTATATTTGTTAGAGCGTGGGCATATCTTTTGTAGAAAGAATTAGACTCTCTTGCTTCACTTTTATCTATTTAGAGAGATGACAGGAATTGGTCATTCACATGGTTAGTCATAAATCCTACATAAACTTGTAGATCGCTGAATATGATATGTTTGATTCCTTGCAATAGTTTTGCGATATAAAGATGGTGATATTAGAGTCATGCTAGTGGGTAGTTGTGGATTGTAGAAATACTTGTGTTGAGGTTTGTGATTCCCGAAGCATGCACATATGGTGAACTGTTATGCGATGAAGACGGAGCATGATTTGTTTTTTTGATTGCCATCCTTTGTGTTGAGGTCGGGATCGCGCGATGGTTAACTCCTACCAACCCTTCCCCTAGGGGCATGCGTGTAGTACTTTGTTTCAATAGCTTCTAGACTTTTGCAATAAGTATGTGAGTTCTTTATGACTAATGTTGAGTCCATGGATTATACGCACTCTCACCCTTCCACCATTGCTAGCCTCTCTAGTACCGCGCAACTTTCGCCGGTGCATTACACCCACCATATACCTTCCTCAAAACAGCCACCATACGTACCTATTATGGCATTTCCATAGCCATTCCGAGATATATTGCCATGCAACTTCCATCATCATCATATACATGACTTGAGCGTTCACTGTCATATTGCTTCGCATGATCGTAAGATAGCTAGCATGATATTTACATGGCTTGTCCGTTTTTTGATATCTTTGTTGGAAATATGCCCTAGAGGCGATAATAAATTAGTTATTATTATATTTCCTTGTTCATGATAATCGTTTATTATCCATGCTATAATTGTATTGATAGGAAACTCAGATACATGTGTGGATACATAGACAACACCATGTCCCTAGTAAGCCTCTAGTTGACTAGCTCGTTGATCAATAGATGGTTACGGTTTCCTAACCATGGACATTTGATGTCATTGATAACAGGATCACATCATTAGGAGAATCATGTGATGGACAAGACCCAATCCTAAGCCTAGCACAAGATCGTGTACTTCGTATGCTAAAGCTTTTCTAATGTCAAGTATCATTTCCTTAGACCATGAGATTGTGCAACTCCTGGATACCTTAGGAATGCTTTGGGTGTACCAAACATCACAACGTAACTGGGTGGCTATAAAGGTACACTACAGGTATCTCCGAAAGTGTCTGTTGGGTTGGCACGAATCGAGACTGGGATTTGTCACTCCGTGTGATGGATAGGTATTTCTAGGCCCACTCGGTAGGACATCATCATAATGTGCACAATGTGATCAAGGAGTTGATCACGGGATGATGTGTTGCGGAATGAGTAAAGAGACTTGCCAGTAACGAGATTGAACAAGGTATCGAGATACCGACGATTGAATCTCGGGCAAGTACTATACCGGTAGACAAAGGGAATTGCATACGGGATTGATCGAATCCTCGACATCATGGTTCATCCAATGAGATCGCCGTGGAACATGTGGGAACCAACATGGGTATCCAGATCCCGCTATTGGTTATTGACCGGAGAACGTCTTGGTCATGTCTGCATGGTTCCCGAACCCGTAGGGTCTACACACTTAAGGTTCGATGACGCTAGGGTTATGAAGGAAGTTTGTATGTGGTTACCGAATGTTGTTCGGAGTCCCGGATGAGATCTCGGATGTCACGAGGAGTTCCGGAATGGTCCGGAGGTAAAGAATTATATATGGGAAGTCCTGTTTTGGTCACCGAAAAGGTTTTGGGTTTTATCGGTAATGTACCGGGACCACCGGGAGGGTCCCGGTGGTCCACCAAGTGGGGCCACCAGCCCCGGAGGGCTGCAGGGGCCAAGTGTGGGAGGGGACCAGCCCCAGGTGGGCTGGTGCGCCCCCCCCCCCACACGGTCCCAAGGCGCCTAGGGTTTGGGGAGGGGGCGCCTCCACCTAGCTTGGGGGGCAACTTTCCCCCTTTCTCCCCCTTGGCCGCCACCCTAGATGGGTTTGGGGCTGCCACACCCCTTGGGGTGGAAACCCTAAAGGGGGTGCACCCCCCTCCCTCTCCCCTATATATACTTGAGGACTTTGGGGCTGCCAACACATGAGTTTTGACCTCTCCATGGCGCAGCCCTGCCTCTCTCCCTCCTCCTCTCCCGCGGTGCTTGGCGAAGCCCTGAAGGATTGCCACGCTCCTCCACCACCACCACGCCGTCGTGCTGCTACTGGACGGAGTCTTCCCCAACCTTTCCCTCTCCCCTTGCTGGATCAAGGCATGGGAGACGTCACCGGGCTACACGTGTGTTGAACGCGGAGGTGCCGTCCGTTCGGCACTAGGATCATCGGTGATTTGGATCACGACGAGTACGACTCCATCAACCCCGTTCACTTGAACGCTTCCACTTAGCGATCTACAAGGGTATGTAGATGCACTCTCCTTCCCTCATTGCTAGATTACTCCATAGATTGATCTTGGTGTTGCGTAGAAAATTTTGAATTTCAGCTACGTTCCCCAACAGTGGCATCATGAGCTAGGTCTATGCGTAGTTTCTATGCACGAGTAGATCACAAAGTAGTTGTGGGCGTCGATGTTGTCAATTATCTTGCCGTTACTAGTCTTATCTTGTGGGATGAGGCGGCCCGGACCAACCTTACACGTACGCTTACGTGAGACCGGTTCCACCGACTGACATGCACTAGTTGCATAAGGTGGCTGGCGGGTGTCTGTCTCTCCCACTTTAGTCAGATCGGATTCGATGAATAGGTTCCTTATGAAGGGTAAATAGAAATTGGCAATTCACGTTGTGGTTTTGGCGCAGGTAAGAAATGTTCTTGCTAGCAACCTATAGCAACCACGTAAAAACTTGCAACAACAATTAGAGGACGTCTAACTTGTTGTTGCAGCAAGTGTTTTGTGATGTGATATGGCCAAAGGATGTGATGAATGATATATGTGATGTATGAGATGATCATGTTCTTGTAATAGGAATCACGACTTGCATGTCGATGAGTATGACAACCGGTAGGAGCCATAGGAGTTATCTTAATTTATTTATGACCTGCGTGTCAACATAAACGCCATGTAATTACTTTACTTTATTACTAACCGTTAGCTGTAGTAGTAGAAGTAATTGTTGGCGAGACAACTTCATGAAGACACGATGATGGAGATCATGGTGTAATGCCGGTGACGATGATGATCATGGAGCCCCGAAGATGGAGATCGAAAGGAGCAAAGTGATGATGGCCATATCATGTCACTATCTGATTGCATGTGATGTTTATCATGTTATTACATCTTATTTGCTTAGAACGACGGTATCTTAAATAAGATGATCCCTCACTTAAATTTCAAGAAAAGTGTTCTCCCTAACTGTGCACCATTGTGAAGGTTCGTCGTTTCGAAGCACCACGTGATGATCGGGTGTGATAGATTCTTACGTTCGAATACAACGGGTGTTGACGAGCCTAGCATGTACAGACATGGCCTCGAAACACATGCGAAACACTTAGGTTGACTTGACGAGCCTAGCATGTACAGACATGGCCTCGGAACACGGAGGACCGAAAGGTCGAACATGAGTCGTATAGAAGATGCGATCAACATGAAGATGTTCACCGATGATGACTAGTCCGTCTCACGTGATGATCGGACACGGCCTAGTTGATTTGGATCATGTATCACTTAGATGAATAGAGGGATGTCTATCTGAGTGGGGGTTCAGGAAATAATCAGATGAACTCAATTATCATGAACATAGTCGAAAGGACTTTGCAAATTATGTCGTAGCTTACGCTTTAGTTCTACTATTTTAGATACGTTCCTAGAGAAAATTAGTTAAAAGTTGATAGTAGCAATTATGCGGACTGGGTCTGTAAACTGAGGATTGTCCTCATTGCTGCATAGAAGGATTATGTCCTTAATGCACCGCTCAGTGAGCTGAACCTCGAGCGTCGGTTCTGGATGTTGCGAACATCTGACATACACGCTTTGATGACTACATGATAGTTCAGTGCGTATGGTTTAGAATTGAGGCACCAAAGATGTTTTTGAAACATCGCAGAACATATGAGATGTTCCAAGGACTAGAATTGGGATTTCAGGCTAGTGCCCGCGTTAAGAGGTATGAGACCTCTGACAAGTTTCCTAAGCCTACAAACTAAGGAGAAAAGCTCAATCGTTGAGCATGTGCTCATATTGTATGAGTACTAGAATCGCTTGAATCGAGTGGGCGTTAATCTTCCAGATAAGATAGTGATGGTTCTCCAAAGTCACTGCCACCAAGCTACTAGAGCTTCGTGATGAACTATAACATATCAGAGATAGATATGATCCTTGAGCTATTCGCGACACCGCGAAAGTAGAAATCAAAAGGGAGCATCAATTATTGATGGTTAGTAAAACCACTAGTTTCAAGAAGGGCAAGGGCAAGAAAGGGATACTTCATGAAATGACAAATCAGTTGCCGCTCTATTGAAGAAACCCAAAGTTGAACCCATGCCCGAGACTAAGTGCTTCAGAAATAAGGGGAACGGTCACTGAAGTAGAACTACCCTAGATACTTGGTAGATGAGAAGGCAGGCAAGGTCAACAGAAGTATATTGGATATACATTACATTAATGTGTACTTTACTAGTACTCCTAGTAGCACCAGGGTATTAGATACCGGTTCGGTTGCTAAGTGTTAGTAACTCGAAATAAAAGGCTATGGAATAAACGGAGACTAGCTAAAGGTGAGATGACGATATGTGTTGGAAGTGTTTCCAAGGTTGATGTAACCAAATATCGTACGCTCCCTCTACCATCGAGATTGGTATTAAAACCTAAATAATTATTATTTGGTGTTTGCGTTGGGCATAGACATGATTGGATTATGTTTATCGCAATGAAGTTATTCATTTAAACAGAATAATGGTTACTCTGTTTATTTGAATAATACCATCCCGATCGTAGTGATACACCTGTTCATGCCAAAAGATATAAGATAGTAATGATAGTACCACATACTTGTGGCACTGCACTTTGAGCCATATTGGTATAAAACGCATGAAGAAGCTCCATGTTGATGGATCTTTGGACTCACTCGTTTTTGAAAATATTGAGACATGCGATCCATGTTTATTGGTAGATATGCATGAAGAAACTCCATACAGATGGATCGTTTGGACTCACTTATTTTTGAATCACTTGAGACATGCAAATCATACCACATGGGCAAGATGACTGAAAGACCTCGTTTTCAGTAAGATGGAACAAGAAAGCAACTTGTTGGAAGTAATACATTTTGATGTGTGCAGTCCAATGAGTGCTGAGGCACGCAGTGGATATTGTTATGTTCTTGCTTCATAGATGATTTGAGTAGATGCTAAGTATATTTACTTGATGAAACACAAGTCTGAATTATTGAAAGGTTCAAGTAATTTCAGAGTGAAGTTGAAGATCGTTGTGACAAGAGGATAAAATGTCTATGATATGATCATAGAGATTTATACCTGAGTTACGAGTTTGGCACACAATTAAGACATTGTGGAAATTGTTTCACGACTAATACCGCCGGGAACACCATAGTGTGATGGTGTGTCCGAACATCATAACTGCACCCTATTGGATATGGTGCATACCATGATGTCTCTTGTCGAATTACCACCATCGTTTATGGGTTAGGCATTAGAGACAATCACATTCACTTTAAATAGGGAACCACACAAATCCGTTGAGACGACACCGTATGAACTATGGTTTAGAGAAACCTAAGTTGTTGTTTCTTAAAGGTTTGGGGCTACGACGCTTATGTGAAAAAGTTTCAGGCTGATAAGCTCGAACCCAAAGCGGATAAATGCATCTTCATAGGATACCCAAAACAGTTGGGTATACCTCCTATCTCAGATCCGAAAGCAATAGGGATTGTTTCTGAAATCGGGTCCTTTCTCGAGGAAAAGTTTCTCTTGAAAGAATTAAGTGGGAGGATGGTGGAGACTTGATGAGGTTATTGAACCGTCACTTCAACTAGTGTGTAGCAGGGCACATGAATTTGTTCCTGTGACACCTACACCAATTGAAGTAGAAGCTTATGATAGTGATCATAAAACTTCGGATCAAGTCACTACCAAACCTCGTAGGACGACAAGGATGCGTGCTACTTCAAAGTGGCACGTGATCCTGTCTTGGAAGTCATGTTGCTAGACAACAATGAACCTACGAGCTATGGAGAAGCGATGGTGGGCCCAGATTCCAAAAATTGGCTCGAGGCCATAAAATCCGAGAGAGGATCCATGTATGAAAACAAAGTGTAGACTTTGAAAGAACTACTTGATAGTCGTAAGGTTGTTGGGTGCAGATGGATTTTAAAAGGAAGACGGACAATGATGGTAAGTGTCAACATTAAGAAAAGCTTGGCTTGTCGTTAAGATGTTTCCCGACAAGTTCAAGGAGTTGACTACGATGGGACTTTCTCACTCGTAGCGATGCTAAGAGTCTGTTGGAATTATATTAGCAGTTACTGCATTATTTATGAAATCTTGCAGATAGGATGTCAAAACATTGTTTCCTCGACGATTTTCTTGAGGAAAGGTTGTATGTGATACAACCAGAAAGTTTTTTGTCAATCCTGAAAGATGCTAACAAGTATGCAAAGCTCCAGCAATCCTTCTAAGGACTGGATTAAGCATCTCGGAATTGGAATGTACGCTTTGATGAGATGATCAAAGACTTTAGGTTTATACAAACTTTATGAGAAACTTGTATTTCCAAAGAAGTGAGTGGGAGCACTATAGAATTTTTGATGAGTATATGTTGTTAACATATTGTTGATCAGAAATGATGTAGAATTTCTGGAAAGCATGCCAGGTTATTTGAAAAGTGTTTTTCAATGGAAAACCTGGATTAAGCTACTTGAACATTGAGCATCAAGATCTATAAGGATAGATCAAAAACGCTTAATAGTACTTTCAAATGAATACATACCGTGACAATATTTTGAAGGAGGTCAAATAGATCAGCAAAGGAGTTCTTGGCTATGTTATAAGGTATGAGTATTGAGTAGGACTCAAGACCTGAGCACGACAGAATAGAGAGAAAGGACAAAGGTCGTCCCCTATGCTTTAGACATAGGCTCTAAAGTATGCTATGTTGTGTACCGCACCTAAAGTGTGCCGAGCCATGAGTTTGTCAAGGGGTACAAGTGTGATCTAGGAATGGATCACGGGACAACGATCAAGGTTACCCTTAGTAGCTTATGGACTAAGGAATTTTCTTGATTATGGAGGTGATAAAAGAGTTCGTCGTAAAGGGTTACACCGATGCAATCTTTGACGCTAATCTGGATGATTCTGAGTAGTAAACCAGATTCGTATAGTAGAATAGTTATTTGGAATAGCTCCAAATAGAGCATGGTAGCTGCATCTACAAGATGACATAGAGATTTGTAAAGCACACACGGATCTGACCCGTTGACTATAACATCTCTCACAGGCATAACATGATCAAACCCAGAACTCATTGAGTGTTAATCACATGGTGATGTGAACTAGATTATTGACTCTAGTAAACTCTTTGGGTGTTAGTCACATGGGGATGTGACCTTGAGTGTTAATCACATAGCGATGTGAACTGGATTATTGACTCTAGTGCAAGTGGGAGACTATTGGAAATATGCCCTAGAGGCAATAACAAATTAGTTATTATTATATTTCCTTGTTCATGATAATCGTTTATTATCCATGCTATAATTGTATTGATAATCGTGGATACATAGACAACACCATGTCCCTAGTAAGCCTCTAGTTGACTAGCTCGTTGATCAATAGATGGTTACGGTTTCTTGATCATGGACATTGGATGTCATTGATAACGGGATCACATCATAAGGAGAATGATGCGATGGACAAGACCCAATCCTAAGCCTAGCACAAGATCGTGTAGTTCGTATGCTAAAGCTTTTCTAATGTCAAGTATCATTTCCCTAGACCATGAGATTGTGCAACTCCCGGATACCGAAGGAATGCTTCGGGTGTACCGAACGTCACAACGTAACTGGGTGGCTATAAAGGTACACTACAGGTATCTTCGAAAGTGTCTGCTGGGTTGGCACGAATCGAGACTGGGATTTGTCACTTTGTGTGACGGATAGGTATCTCTGGGCCCACTCGGTAGGACATCATCATAATGTGCACAATGTGATCAAGGAGTTGATCACGGGATGATGTGTTGCAGAACGAGTAAAGAGACTTGCCGGTAACGAGATTGAACAAGGTATCGAGATACCGACGATCGAATCTCGGGCAAGTACTATACCGGTACACAAAGGGAATTGCATACAGGATTGATCGAATCCTCGACATCATGGTTCATCCGATGAGATCATCGTGGAACATGTGGGAACCAACATGGGTATCCAGATCCTGTTGTTGGTTATTGACCGGAGAACGTCTCGGTCATGTCTGCGTGGTTCCCGAACCCGTAGGGTCTACGCACTTAAGGTTCGATGACGCTAGGGTTATGAAGGAAGTTTGTATGTGGTTACCGAATGTTGTTCGGAGTCCCGGATGAGATCCCGGATGTCACGAGGAGTTCCGAAATGGTCCGGAGGTAAAGAATTATATATGGGAAGTCCTGTTTTGGTCACCAGAAAGGTTTCGGGTTTTATCAGTAATGTACCGGGACCACCGGGAGGGTCCCGGTGGTCCACCAAGTGGGGCCACTAGCCCCGGAGGGCTGCATGGGCCAAGTGTGGGAGGGGACCAGCCCCAGGTGGGCTGGTGCACCCCCCCACAAGGGCCCAAGGCACCTAGGGTTTGGGGAGGGGGCGCCTCCACCTAGCTTGGGTGGCAAGTTTCCCCCTCTCCCCCCCCCCTTGGCCGCCACCCTAAATGGGTTTGGGTCTGCCGCACCCCTTGGGGTGGAACCCTAAAGGGGGCGCACCCCCCTCCCTCTCCCCTATATATACTTGAGGACTTTGGGGCTACCAACACATGAGTTTTGACCTCTCCATGGTGCAGCCCTGCCTCTCTCCCTCCTCCTCTCCCGTGGTGCTTGGCGAAGCCCTGCAGGATTGCCACGCTCCTCCACCACCACCACGCCTTTGTGCTGCTGCTGGACGGAGTCTTCCCCAACCTCTCCCTCTCCCCTTGCTGGATCAAGGCATGGGAGACGTCACCGGGCTGCACGTGTGTTGAACGCGGAGGTGCCGTCCGTTCGGCACTAGGATCATCGGTGATTTGGATCACGACGAGTACGACTCCATAGATTGATCTTGGTGTCGCGTCGAAAATTTTGAATTTCTGCTACGTTTCCCAACAATCTTTGCTATGCTAGATCATTGCACATCCTTCTACACTACCAGAGGCATTCATAGAGTCATCATGTATTAGTTTTATCGAGTTGTAATATTGAGTTGTAAGTAAATAAAGTGTGATGATCATCATTATTAGAGCATTGTCCCATGTGAGTAAAGGATGATGGAAGCAATGATTCCCTCACAAGTTGGGATGAGTCTCCGGACTTTATGAAAAATAAAAGAGGCCAAAGAAGCCCACCAAAAAAATGAGAGAAAAAGAGATAAGGGGCAATACTACTATCCTTTTACCACACTTGTGCTTCAAAGTAGCACCATGTTCTTCATATAGAGAGTCTATCGAGTTATCACTTTCATATACTAGTGGGAATTTTCATTATAGAACTTGGCTTGTATATTCCAATGATGGGCTTCCTCAAATGCCCGAGGTCTTCATGAGCAAGCAAGTTGGATGCACACCCACTTAGTTTCCAGTTTGAGCTTTCATACACTTATGTCTCTAGTGCATCCGTTGCATGGCAATCCCTACTCACTCACATTGATATCTATTGATGGTCATCTCCATAGCCCGTTGATACGCCTAGTCGATGTGAGACTTTCTCCTTTTTTGTCTTCTCCGCACAACCTCCACCATCATATTATATTCCACCCATAGTGCTATGTCCATGGCTCACGCTCATGTATTGCGTGAAAGTTGAAAAAGTTTGAGAACACTAAAGTATGAAACAAGTGCTTGGCTGAAACCGGGGTTGTGCATGATTTGAGTATTTTGTGTGGTGAAGATGGAGCATAGCCAGACTATATGATTTTGTAGGGATAACTTTCTTTGGCCATGTTGTTTTGAAAAGACATGATTGGTTTATTAGTATGCTTGAAGTATTATTGTCTTAATGTCAAATGATAGACTATTGCTTTGAATCACTCGTGTCTTAATATTCATGCCATGATTAGATACATGATCAAGATTATGCTAGGTAGCATTCCACATCAAAAATTATCTTTTTTATCATTTACCTACTCGAGGACGAGCAAGAATTAAGCTTGGGGATGCTGATACGTCTCCGTCGTATCTATAATTTTTGATTGTTCCATGCCAATATTCTACAACTTTCATATACTTTTGGCAACTTTTTATACTATTTTTGGGACTAACATATTGATCCAGTGCCCAGTGCCCAGTGCCAGTTCCTGTTTGTTGCATGTTTTTTGTTTCATAGAAAATGCATATCAAACGGAGTCCAAATGGGATAAAAACCGACGGAGATTTTTTTGGAATATTTATGATTTTTGGGAAGAAGAATCAACGCGATACGATGCCCAAGGGGGGCACGAGGTAGGGGGGCGCCCTGGACCCTTGTGGACACACCGTAAAGCGGTTGGAGCCCTTCTTTCGCCGCAAGAAAGCTTATTTTCGGATAGAGATCGTGTCCAAAATTCAGCCCAATCGGAGTTACGGATCTCCAGGAATTTAAGAAATGGTGAAGGGCCAGAATCAGGAACGCAGAAACAGAGAGAGACAGAGAGACAGATCCAATCTCGGAGGGGCTCATGCCCCTACAGTGCCATGGAGGCCAAGGACCACCATGGCCACCATCATCATCACCGCAATCTTCACCAACAACTTCACCGCCATCATCACCAACTCTTCCCCCCTCTATGCAGCGGTGTAACCCCTCTTTTACCCGCTGTAATCTCTACTTAAACATGGTGCTCAATGCTATATATTATTTCCCAATGATGTGTGGCTATCCTATGATGTTTGAGTAGATCCGCTTTGTCCTATGGGTTAATTGATGATCGTGATTGGTTTGAGTTGCATGTTTTATTATTGGTGCTATCCTATGGTGCTCTCCCTATTGCGCAAGCGTGAGGGATCCCCGCTGTAGGGTTTGTAATATGTTCATGATTTGCTTATGGTGGGTGGCGTGAGTGACAGAAGCATAGACCCGAGTAAGTAGGTTCTTTGTGTATGGGATAAAGAGGACTTGATACTTTAATGCTATGGTTGGGTTTTACCTTAATGATCTTTAGTAGTTGCGGATGCTTGCTAGAGTTCCAATCATAAGTGCATATGATCCAAGTAGAGAAAGTACGTTACCTAATGCCTCTCCCTCAAATAAAATTGCAATAGTGATTACCGGTCTAGTTATCGATTGCCTAGGGACAAATAACTTTCTCGTAACAAAAAGCTCTCTACTAAAACTAATTTAGTTGTGTCTTTATCTAAAAATCCCCTACTTTTTATTTACGCACTCTTTATTATCTTGCAAACCTATCCAAAAACACCTACAAAGTACTTCTATTTTCATATTTGTTCTAGGTAAAGCGAACGTCAAGCGTGCGTAGAGTTGTATCGGTGGTCGATAGAACTTGAGGGACTATTTGTTCTACCTTTAGCTCCTCGTTGGGTTCGACACTCTTTCTTATCGAAAGAGGCTACAATTGATCCCCTATACTTGTGGGTTATCAGGCATGGGTAGCTAATCCGCTCTTCCTCCTTTTGTTCTTCGCTCTCCTCATCATCTTTTTCATCCAATGAGCTCACAGTGTCATTAATTTCTTCTTCCATAGATTCCTGCAAAATATTAGTCTCTTCTTGGACAGAGGAGACTTCCTCAATAAATGCATCAATATCGGCATTGTATTAATAATTCTCATAACAATATTTAAGTATAGAAAAATTTCCAGGTCTGTAAACAGCATCATAAAGATTTTCACACTCTTTAAACAAAGATTCAATTTCATAAGCACCCATAAAAGCAACGAATTCTTCTATTTGTTCCACATCATAGTAATCATATATACCATTAGCATAAGAAGCCAATGTTTTATTATCACTAAATTCGCATGAAAAGGGAAGGTGTGAAGTCTTCATCCTAGAGCAACAAGTATAATCATATCTCAAGCATAGTTCCCGCGCATACCAATGCAACATATAAATTTGATCCCATAATAGTTTCCCTTTTTGAGTCAAGCGATAATACCTAAAGTATTCACGTTTATCCAACGTGTCTCCCATTATATAGTTGAATGGGGTTTTCTCAAGATTATCAAAGTAGTACATAATATTTTTCACATAATGAGCATCGAGGGTTTTAGGAGGTTCCCCATCTCCATGAGTAGCAAGTACCACTATATTTTTTGGTGTTTCGTGTTCCATATCCATAAGTAAAGATAGAGAACAACTTAGAACAGCAAATAAAATCTACTTAGTGATAAAGCAAACAAGCACACACGAGAATATTCACCCCACGCTATGGCTCCCCAGCAACGGCGCCAGAAAAAGGTCTTGATAACCCACAAGTATAGGGGATCAATTGTAGCCTCTTTCGATAAGTAAAAGTGTCGAACCCAACGAGGAGCTAAAGGTAGAACAAATATTCCCTCAAGTTCTATCGACCACCGATACAACTCTATACACGCTTAACATTCGCTTTACCTAAAACAAGTATGAAACTAGAAGTACTTTGTAGGTGTTGTTGGATAGGTTTGCAACAATATAAAGAGCATGTAAATAAAAACTAGGGGCTGTTTTAGGTAAAGAAGCAATAAAGTTAGTATAGCGAGTGTGGAAAAGTAGTGGTAGGAGTTGCGAAATTGTCCCTAAGCAATTGACTACTTTACTAGACCGATAGCAAGTTTTATGTGGGAGAGGCCACTGCTAGCATGTCATCCCTGACTTGGAATTCTATGCACTTATGATTGGAACTATTAGCAAGCATCCGCAACTACTAACGTTCATTAAGGTAAAACCCAACCATAGCATTAAGATATATTGATCCCCCTTCAATCCCGTATGCATCAATTTCTATGCTAGGTTGAAGCTTCTGTCACTCTTGCCCTCCAATATATAGTCCTATCAACATACAACTAACCCTATGGTGTGATCCACATGCGCGCTCATATGATGGGCACCAAAGGAAAGCAACATAACCACAAGCAAATTAAACCAATCATAGCAATTCACCAATTACCAATAGGACAATGAAAATTTACTCAGACATCATAGGATGGAAACACATCATTGGATAATAATATGAAGCATCAAGCACCATGTTTAAGTAGTGGGTACAGCGGGTTGTGGGAGCTAGTGGACCGCTGAATATAGATGGGGGAAGGTGATGAAGATGTTGGTGAAGATGACGGAGGTGTTGGTGTAGATCACCGTCACATGATGATGGCCCCGGCGGTGTTTCGGCACCACCGGGAGAGAGGGGGAGAGGGGCCCCCTTCTTCTTCTTCTTCTTCTTCTTCTTCCTTGACCTGCTCCCTAGATGGGAGAAGGGTTTCCCCTCTGGTCCTTGGCTTCCATAGCATGGGAGGGGCGAGAGCCCCTCCGAGATTGGATCTTTCTCTCTGTCTCTCTCTGTTTCTTCGTTTTTAGATTCTGGCCTTTCACTGTTTCATATATTCCCGGAGATCCGTAACTCTGATTGGGCTGAATTTTGGACACGATCACTATACGGATATTAGCTTTCTTGCGGCGAAAGAATGACACCAACTGCCTTACGGGGTGGCCACGAGGGCCCAGGGTGCGCCTGACCCCCTGGGGCGCGCCCCCTGCCTCGTGGCACCCTCGGGCACCGTATCGCGTTGATTCTTCTCCCCCAAAATCACATATATCCCAAAAAAAATCTCCGTCAGTTTTTATCTCGTTTGGACTCCGTTTGATATCGATTTTCTGCGAAACAAAAAACATGCAACAAACAGGAACTGGCCCCGGGCACTGGATCAATATGTTAGTCCCAAAAATAGTATAAAAAGTTGCCAAAAGTATATGAAAGTTGTATAATATTGGCATGGAACAATCAAAAATTATAGATACGATGGAGACATATCAAGCATCCATGGTACGGGGGCAGAGTCTTACTCGTTACTCCCTCTGTTCCAAAATAGATGAATCAATTTTGTACTAACTTTAAACAAAGTTGAGTCATCCATTTTGGAATGAAGGAAGTACTGTTTTCCACCGCCACACATCTGGTACACGGGAATGACTTGGGTTATGCCAACTTGAATTGTCTGTTGTAATCAGAACTTCTCCTTGCACGCGCGGAGACGGGCGAATATGGCGACGAGCGCTGCTGTGAGGATTCCACCATTGAGATGTGATTTGTGGAGGACCACCGGCGAGTCCGGCGGCGCAGAACATAGGCGGTTGCCATCGCTTTACATGCATCGATGCCGTCTCGAAGATTTGGCCTGTTTGTTCTGCAGCGACCTCCTCTCTAGCTGGCGTCTCGATGTTGGCAGGTTTCCAGATCGGTGGCACAAGGACCTGCAAGTCTTCTGTGCAAAAGTTCCAGGACACGTGTACCTTTGATTCTTTCTCGTGGGTTCATGTATGAAGCGACTTATGTTCTGTGGGATCTATTTTGCTATTGTTTCCTGGATATGAGTTCTCTTTATGTAATTTTTTTCTTGATGATATCAGCATATATTTAGAGAAAAAGGTTATGGATTAAAAATGTTAACGGACTGAAAAATGTTCTAATGGTTTCGACTAGGCTAAAGACAGTTTGTGTTGAGCTAATTAGCAGGCCAAAGCCCTAATTGGGCTGAGTACCACATCATCCGCAATAAAAGTTGTTGGGCCAAAACTTGTTGACTACCACATGGCGTACAATAGAAATTAGTGGGTCAAAACTCTAACTGGGCCGACTACCTTATGGGCGGCCACATTATATGATGATGTGGCAAGCATGTTAACGCCGTTATCATCACCTCAGTTAAGTGTCGTCAACAGTGAGCTGTGACGGTTAAAAAATGTCATGGATCCATGACAGTTTTGGCGATCCGTCATGTGGTGCATGGTGGTTAAATTATGACGCGATATACATGACGAATTTCAAATCCATCATGGAAGATCTACCATGATGGTTTTCTACACATATGTGACAAATTGAATCCGTCATGGATTAACACATTTCTTGTAGTGGTGGTGCTCACCCAGGCCCACCTCCGGTGCCCATATTCTGATATATATGTCATTTTGACCTAGAAAAAAAAATATCAGAGGACTTTCAGGACGGAGTGTCACTGTCTCGAGGCGGAACTTGGGCAGGAGCACTTTTTCCCTCCAGCGCAGCGATTCCGTTGGTGGAACTTCCCTCCTGAAGGGGGAAATCATGGTCATCATCATCACCAACAACTCTCCCATCTTGGGGAGGGCAATCTCCATCAACATCTTCAACAGCACCAACTCCTCTCAAACCCTAGTTCATGTCTTGTGTTCAATCTTGTTACCAGAACTATAGATTAGTGCTTGTGGGTGACTAGTAGTGTTGATCACATCTTGTAGTTGATCACTATATTGTTTATTTGGTGGAAGATTATATGTTCAGATCCAATATGCTATTTAATACCCCTCTAATCTTGAGCATGTTTATTACTTGTGAGTAGTTACTTTTGTTCTTGAGGTCACGGGAGAAATCATGTGTGCAAGTAATCATGTGAACTTGATATGTGTTTGATATTTTGGTAGTATGTATGTTGTGATTCCCTTAGTGGTGTCATGTGAACGTCGACTACATGACAATTCACCATATTTGGGCTTAAGGGAATGCATTGTGGAGTAGCAATTAGATGATGGGTTGCGAGAGTGACAGAAGCTTAAACCCCAGTTTATGCGCTATTCCGTAAGGAACCGATTGGATCCAAAAGTTTAATGCTATGGTTAGAATTTATTCTTAATACTTTTCTCGTAGTTGTGGATGCTTGTGGGAGGGTTAATCATAAGTAGGAGGTTTGTTCAAGTAAGAACAACACCTAAGCAACAGTCCACCCACATATCAAATTATCAAAGTAGCAAACACAAATCGAACCAACATGATGGAAGTGACTAGATGAAATTCCTGTATACCCTCAAGAACGCTTTGCTTACTATAAGAGACCGTTTTGGCCTATCCTTTTCCTCGAAAGGATTGGGCTACCATGTTGTACTTTTGTTAGTTCTACCAATACTTGCTCGTTACAAATTATCTGGCTATCAAAATACTCCTTTACTTACAATTTCAGCACTTGCAGACATTACCTTCCTGAACACCGCTTGTCATTTCCTTCTGCTCCTCGCTGGGTTCGACACTCTTACTTATCGAAAAGAGCTACAATTGATCCGCTATACTTGTGGGTCATCACATGCACATGTGACAGTGCACCTAAATGGATTGGAAAAACACATGTGTCTCACTTGGTGCATGTTTACTCCCTGTGCAAGAAATTTCAAACATTGAGAATCTTTATTTTTAAAATCTAGTACATCCAAAACTTATTTGAAATTCATGAAACTTATCGTGTTGTCATATGGAGACCAGTAGACAGTGGTATTGTACTTTGTTGTCAAATTTGAGACAAGTTTTGATGTAATCTTTATCTTCTTACAAACAGCAGATAACTAATAATTGGGAATCAATATCGCAAACGGATTATTTATTCGAACCATGGGCGTTAGACCAACAATGGATACATGCCATGCTTCGGTTAGGAAAAGTAAAGCGGCAACATTAATCATCAAACACTAGTAGAAAACAGGGCTTTGGTGCAGCCCACATAAGAGCATTATTCCCGATCGTGTTACGAACCGGGACTAATGGGTGCATCAGTCCCGGTTCGTGAGGCCAGGACGTCGGCCGGGCCTCGGCAAGCACCAATCCCGGTTCATCTGACCCCTTTAGTCCCAGTTCCATACCCAAACTGGGACTAAAGGGCCTCGCTCCTGGCACATCCCCTTTAGTCCTGGTTGGTGGCTGGAACCGGGACTAAAGGTCGGTCTTCTGTCCCAGTTCTGGCCACCAACCGGGACTAAAGAGATGCCTATATATATGTTCGGCCCTGCCCGCTCACTCCTCTGTTTTTTGGCCGGCTGGCGTGTGGGAGGGTGCCGCTCTCTGCTCTCACCTCCTATGCACACGTCGTGTTCGGTGAAATGCCGGAGCCACACATAAGCTTTCTCCTCTCCAAGCTCAATCTCCAAGCTATATTTTCCCCAAGATTGGTCTAGGTTTGGCGGTGCACCAACTACACAAGTGTTCTAAAAGGTTAGCAACTTCATTGTTTCTTCAATCACTACTAGTTTAGCTCATTTAAAATGATCTAGAAGTAGAGTGGTTTGTGGGTTTTAGTGGAGGAGTGTATGTGGGAGTTCTTTTGATTTAGATGCACAATTTGAGTTGAAATTAACTTCTTAGAGTCTGCACATGTGTAGTGTGTCATCCCCGTCACCGTCCTCACCGCCGTTGCTCGCCCGCATCGATCTCGTCATCGGCACCACCATGGTGATCCTCTTGTTATTATGTTCTTTGTAAAAGAGAATTTTTTTACTTGTATGATTTAGATAGATACTTGCATAATTTTCTTACTTTCATTATAGTTTGTTATTATATAGTGCCATGGTTTTGGTATCCACCCCCGCCGGCCCTCGTCCGTTCTATGATTCAGATGAGGTATATTATCTTTTATTACTATTTATTTTACTAGCACATATGCCCGTGCGTTGCAACGGGAAAATTGATGTTTTGTGCAAGTATAATGTCTCACAACACCGGATTCACTATTAAAAAAATGCTGCAATGCTCCTTTACAAAATGAACATAAAAAATACGATGCAATTTAGCCGTGTTCATATTTTCTTTCTTGGGCATAATCTCCCAGTGATTCCATCTAAGTATAATCCTTCCTTTAGTTACCGTGAAGTCCTCATCCGTTTTAGCCGGAAATCAAATCCTTCCTTTTCTAATTTAATATCCCTGACACATTGAAGCATACAGATCCTTCCTTTTAACTATTCTACCTATTTACCTCAAGTCTTTCCTTTAATTAGCCTCATCTATTTGAAAATTCTATTTATTAAGACCACAATCTTTCTTTTAATTATTCCACCGGTTTATCCATAATCCTTTTTTAATTAGCCACATCCGTTTAAATATTTTATTTAAGTCCACAATCCTTTCTTTAATTAGCTCATTCGCTTAAACATGAGGACTGTCACTCATATATTTAGAGCGAGATGGGATCTACCATTCTTAAGAAGTTGCTCCCCACTTCTACCTATTTTCTCACCATGCACACTATCCACATCAGCAACTATGCCATCTCAGCAAAAAACTAATCCCACAAGGACATGTCATCACTTTCTTGGTCCACCCATGAACCAGCAGCTAACGTACGTTATCAGCCACAAATGCAGCCACCAATGCAACCCACGTATTCAAACTATCGATGCATCTCCCAACTGTTATCCCCAAGCGTTTTAGTCTGTTTGGCTCCTTCATCATTCTCTGTTCCTCCACCTTCCATCCATGCTTCCCTTCATCTCCCCCAATTAATAAATCTCTACTGTCTACTGTAGTTCTTCCAGTTCTTCTCTTCTTCCCTCTATTTATGCTATCAAAATTGCTTTTGTTGCCGACCAGGAGCCCCAAGATGGTCACCGGCGCAGACTATGTTGGCCCAAGCCTACGCCTCTCTGTTGACCCGATCACAGTGAACCACGCGTGCCACCCCCGACGTCCTCCTCGAGCATCACCTGCGCTAGTGGTGATGGCTCTGCTTCCTCTTTGTCTTCAAAGATCTGAACGATTTTGTTTTGTGTCAGCTTGGTGGGAAGATCTTATTCGGAATCAGAATAGCTAGGAAGGGCAAGAGCTGAAGAGCTGAGAAGGGCGAGAGCGACGCCCGCAAGGTGTACTTTGGCGGCCCTCATGGAGGCCACACTGAGCAAGGTGTAGTCTACCAGATCCCAATCCAAGTAGTGCCTCTGTCGCCTGAGGTAAGATCAGGAAGATGAGGCCGCCCCATCTTTTCTTTATCAAGATCTCCACGTCTGTGTACTTTCCCTGATGGCCTGGACATTGTGGCATGTGCAGGACAATTAGAGATGCATATGCGCTTTGTGTTCCTGATGTGTATAACTGCCTACGCAGGTTGTTTTCATCTTTTTAGTGATTTCTTTTTGAGACTTTAGTGCTTGATTTATGGGCTAAACATGTGTACAGATTCTAAAATGTATGGATGTGTTTCTGCCAGATGTCTCTATATTTTGTGCTTTCGCTTTGAAAAGTGTGGGTTCCTATTATAGATAACCAATCAAAAATTTCTATTAGTGGTTTTGTCAGGCCTCCATCCAGGTTTCATGCTTCAAGGTGTTTGTGTCGGGTTGGGCTTAGGCTTAGTTTTCAGTGAAATGTATGCCCAGCCCCAGGATTATCAGGAACCATGCCATTTTGTATATGTCGTTATTCTTCGTCGTAAAATGGATCAAGTTGTTCAATGCAAGCTAATTTCTATTTAGGCGCACTAACACCGTGGGGCTCACAAATTAGCATGGAATATCTTAGTTTTTAGCTACGTTGCACTTTTAATAGACAATCAAATTGTATTATGTTCAATTATTATAAGACAAATCTCATCAGATGTCATTTGCATTTTTATGTTATTCATTATTCATTGTAATTTCCACAAAGAAGGATGCATTTAATTCACGGTGGATATACTCCAAAATAGACTAATTCATCTAATTTTATATAATTCCATCAAAGGTTCAAACGAACGTATATTGTACTTCTTTTCAAGATCTATTTTTTTGTCAATCCAGGATCCTCCTCCTAGGTTGTGCTGTAAATTCCCACGACAACGCGTGGGGTATCATCTAGTTTAGTAAATGTGAATGATGCATAGGTTGTTGCATCGAAGAGGTCCTGTTTAAATTCCCACAATGTTAATTTATTTTGACCTAATTATTTTCCGCGGACTCTATGAAGCCCAAAAAAGGCCCATTGAAATAAAAAGGACTGAACCAAACCAAAAATATCTATTCCCTTTAATAGTTGGACTAAACCAAACCAAGAATACCTATTCCCTTTAGTAGTAGGTGTAGATTTAGTGTTTATGACCAACATGACATAGATGTTTTTATCTAGGAGGTATGTGAACCATAAATTCCAACTTACCCTCTCGTCAAGAGGTCAAATTTAGTTGAAAAAGAAAACAATTACTGGAAGAAAAAATTGAAAAGCATTGAGGAGGAGAATATGGAATTGGAATTGCATGTTTCCGATGTCGTCGATGATCACAAGATCCAGATGGATGCAATGCGCTTCAATATTAGAAAAATTAGAAAATATTCCGTTGATAATGAGGCTTGGCATCATTATGCTGTTGGATCAGTTGTTAACTTAGTTACGATTATGATCGCAGTTGTTGCTGCATTTAAATGTTTTACATAGTATGTTAGTTTCATTGTACGTTTTAATTAGATGCTCTAGAGAGCTATATGTTGTTTTGTGAGAACCATGTATGAACTTTATGTATGTATATTTTCAGTAATGACATTTGATCACTAATGTACTTTGGTTTTAATGTGATGATGAACTTGTATTAATTTGGTCACTTCTCTAATCATGATGTTTTGTAATGGTTTTTGATACACTTAATTATATAATGCACCCAGATGAACCGGCAATGGATGTACGGTGACCGACGCACCTCCGAGTACATTGAGGGCCTGCATAATTTTCTCGAACTTGTTGAGGCAAACAAGCAGAATGGTTTTATGTATTTTCCATGTACTATCTATGAGAATGCAAAGGAGTACTCTAATTCAAAAACCTTCACTTGCACCTGCTTGAGAAGGGTTTCATGCCATACTATAATGTTTGGACCAAGCACGGAGAAAGAGGGGTGCTACCCCATGAGCACTGCGTTGGTTTTCCGTTGAAGAGGAAAGGGTGATGCAGTAAAGTAGTGTAAGTATTTCCCTCAGTTTTGAGAACCAAGATATCAATCCAGTAGGAGACCACGCTCTAGTCCCTTGTACCTACACAAACAAATAAGAACCTTGCAACCAACGCGATAAAGGGGTTTTAATCCCTTCACGTCCACTTGCAAAAGTGAGATCTGATAGAGATGATAAGATAATATTTTTGGTATTTTTATGATAAAGACTAAAAAGTAAAGAAAGCAAAATAAAGGGTGATAGAAATAACGATAGATTAATATGATAGAGAATAGACCCGGGGGCCATAGGTTTCACTAGTGGCTTCTCTCAGGAGCATACGTATTACGTTGGGTGAACGAATTACTGTCGAGCAATTGATAGAATTGAGCATAGTTATGAGAATATCTAGGTATGATCATGTATATAGGCATCACGTCCGTGACAAGTAGACCGACTCCTGCCTGCATCTACTACTATTACTACACACATTGACCGCTATCTAGCGTGCATCTAGAGTATTAAGTTCATAAGAACAGAGTGACGCATTAGGCAAGATGACATGATGTAGACAAGACAATACAATACAATACCCCATCTTTTTATCCTCGATGGCAACAATACAATACGTGTCGTTTCCCCTTCTGTCACTGGGATCAAGCACTGCAAGATTGAACCCAAAGCTAAGCACTTCTCCCATTGCAAGAAAGATCAATCTAGTAGGCCAAATCAAACTGATAATTCGAAGAAACTTGCAAAGATAACCAATCATACATAAAATAATTTAGAGGAGATTCAAATATTGTTCATAGATAATCTTGATCATAAACCCACAATTCATCGGATCTCGACAAACACACCGCCAAAGAAGATTACATCAAATAGATCTCCAAGAGAATCAAGGAGAACTTTGTATTGAGATCCAAAGAGAGAGAAGAAGCCATCTAGCTGATAAATATGGACCCGAAGGTCTGAGGTAAACTACTCACACATCATCGGAGAGGCTATGGTGTTGATGTAGAAGCCCTCCGTAATCAATGGCCCCCTCCGGTGGAGCGCCGGAAAAGGCCCCAAGATGGGATCTCACGGGTACAGAGAGTTGCGGCGGTGAAAATAGGGTTTCGGCTCCTCTTCTGATGTTTCCAGGGTATATGAGTATATATAGGCGAAAGAGGTCAGTCAGGAGAGCCACAAGGGGCCCACGAGGGTGGGGGCGCCCACGGGGGCAGGCGCGCCTTCCTGCCTCGTGGCCTCCTCGTTGATTGCTTGACATCCACTCCAAGTCCTCTGGATCACGTTTGTTCCGAAAATCACGTTCCCGAAGGTTTCATTCCGTTTGGACTCTGTTTGATATTCCTTTTCTGCGGAACACTGAAATAGGCAAAAAAACTGCAATTTTGGTTGGGCCTCCGGTTAATAGGTTAGTCCCAAAAATAATATAAAAGTGTATAATAAAGCCCATTAAACATCCAAAATATAATATATAATAGCATGGAACAATAAAAAATTATAGATACGTTGGAGACGTATCAAGCATCCCCAAGCTTAATTCCTGCTCGTCCTCGAGTTGGTAAATGATAAAAAAAGAATTTTTGATGTGGAAAGCTACTTAGCATAACTTTCAACGTAATTCTCTTTATTTGTGGCAAGAATATTCAGACCCAACAGATTCAAGATAAAAGTTTAATGTTGACATAAAAACAATAATACTTCAAACATGCTAACCAAGCAATTATGTGTTATCAAAATAACATAGCCAAAGAAATCTTATCCCTACAAAATCATATAGTTAGGCCATGCTTCATTTTCTTCACACAAAACTTTCTCATCATGCACAACCCTGGTTTCAGCCAAGCAATTGGTTCATACTTTTTAACGCGCTTCAGCCTTTTCAACCCTTACGCAATACATGAGTGCAAGCCATGGATATAGCACTATGGGTGGAATAAAGTATAATGATGGGGGTTATGTGAGAAGAAAAAAGGTAGAAAGTCTCACATTGACGCGGCTAATCAATAGGCTATGGAGATGCCCATCAATTGATGTCAATGTGAGAAGTAGGGATTGCCATGCAACGGATGCACTAGAGCTATCAATATATGAAAGCTCAACAAAAGAAACTATGTGGGTGATCATCCAACTTGCTTGCTCAAGAAGACCTAGGGCATTTTGAGGAAGCCCATCATTGCAATATACAAGCCAAGTTCTATAATGGAAAATTCCCACTAGTATATGAAAGTGACAACATAGGAGACTCTCTATCATGAAGATCACGGTGCTACTTTGAAGCACAAGTGTGGAAAAAGGATAGTAACATTGTCCCTTCTCTTTTTTTCTCATTTTTGTCTTGGGCCTTTTTCTTTTTTTTCTTTGGCCTCTTTTTTTCTCTTTTTTTGTCTTTTTTTATTTAGTCCAGAATCTCATCGCGACTTGTAGGGGAATCATAGTCTCCATCATCCTTTCCTCACATGGGACAATGCTCTAATAATGATGATCAACACACTTTTATTTTGTTACAACTCAAGAATTACAACTCAATAATTAGAACAAAATATGACTCTATGTGAATGCCTCCGGCGGTGTACCGGGATATGCAATGAATCAAGAGTGACATGTTACTATCCTAGATGGGTTTGGGGCTGCCGCACCCCTTGGGGTGGAAACCCTAAAGGGGAGGCACCCCCCTCCCTGTCCCCTATATATACTTGAGGACTTTGGGGCTGCCAACACATGAGTTTTGACCTCTCCATGGCGCAGCCCTGCCTCTCTCCCTCCTCCTCTCCCGCGGTGCTTGGCAAAGCCCTGCAGGATTGCTACGCTCGTCCACCACCACCACGCCGTCGTGCTACTGCTGGACGGAGTCTTCCCCAACCTCTCCCTCTCCCCTTGCTGGATCAAGGCATGGGAGACGTCACCGGGCTGCACGTGTGTTGAACGCGGAGGTGCCATCCGTTCGGCACTAGGATCATCGGTGATTTGGATCACGATGAATACGACTCCATCAACCCCGTTCACTTGAACGCTTCCGCTTAGCGATCTACAAGGGTATGTAGATGCACTCTCCTTCCCTCGTTGCTAGATTACTCCATAGATTGATGTTGGTGTTGCGTAGAAAATTTTGAATTTCTGCTACGTTCCCCAACAGTGGCATCATGAGCTAGGTCTATGCGTAGTTTCTATGCACGAGTAGAACACAAAGTAGTTGTGGGCGTCGATATTGTCAATTATCTTGCCGTTACTAGTCTTATCTTGATTCGGCGACATTGTGGGATGAAGCGGCCCGGACCAACCTTACACGTACGCTTACGTGAGACCGGTTCCACCGACTGACATGCACTAGTTGCATAAGGTGGCTGGTGGGTGTCTGTCTCTCCCACTTAGTCGGATCGGATTCGATGAACAGGGTCCTTATGAAGGGTAAATAGAAATTGGCAATTCACGTTGTGGTTTTGGCGTAGGTAAGAAACGTTCTTGCTAGCAACCTATAGGAGCCACGTAAAAACTTGCAACAACAATTAGAGGACGTCTAACTTGTTTTTGCAGCAAGTGTTTTGTGATGTGATATGGCCAAAGGATGTGATGAATGATATATGTGATGTATGAGATGATCATGTTCTTGTAATAGGAATCACGACTTGCATGTCGATGAGTATGACAACCGGCAGGAGCCATAGGAGTTGTCTTAATTTATTTATGACCTGCGTGTCAACATAAACGTCATGTAATTACTTTACTTTATTGCTAACCGTTAGCTGTAGTAGTAGAAGTAATTGTTGGCGAGACAACTTCATGAAGACACGATGATGGAGATCATGGTGTAATGCCGGTGACGATGATAATCATGGAGCCCCGAAGATGGAGATCGAAAGGAGCAAAGTGATGATGGCCATATCATGTCACTATTTGATTGCATGTGATGTTTATCATGTTATTACATCTTATTTGCTTAGAACGACGGTATCTTAAATCAGATGATCCCTCACTAAAATTTCAAGAAAAGTGTTCTCCCTAACTGTGCACCGTTGCGAAGGTTCATCGTTTTGAAGCACCACGTGATGATCGGGTGTGACAGATTCTTACGTTCGAATACAATGGGTGTTGACGAGCCTAGCATGTACAGACATGGCCTCGGAACACATGCGAAACACTTAGGTTGACTTGACGAGCCTAGCATGTACAGACATGGCCTCGGAACATGGAGGACCGAAAGATCGAACTTGAGTCGTATAGAAGATGCGATCAACATGAAGATGTTCAGCGATGATGACTAGTCCGTCTCACGTGATGATCGGACACGGCCTAGTTGATTCAGATCATGTATCACTTAGATGACTAGAGGGATGTCTATCTGAGTGGGAGTTGAAAGTGCAACTATCCCTAGGTGGTTTTGGTAATTCATAACAACATATAGCTCATTGAGCTAATGCTATTCCAAGATGATTATTTCAGGAAAGCTCAATGATTGGCATGGCATGGATGTGAAAGTGGAACCCTCAAAATGCTAAGGACAAAGGATTGGCTCAAGCTCAAAAGCTCAAGACTCTTCATTTTATATTTTAGTGATCCAAGATCACATTGAGTCCATAGGAAAATCCAATACTATCGAGGAGGGATGAGGTGTTGCTTAATGAGCCTCTTGCTTCATGTGCTTAGTGATATGCTCCAAAACCCTCAACTACTTTCCTGTATCCACATATGACCTAAACCCTAAGCCAAACCGGTCCTACCGATTCTTCCTATCGGCGCCACCGAGTTTCACTTGTCATTAGCCACTGCCAAACCCTAGCAATTCGGTTCTACCGATAAGGATCTCGGTCTCACCGAGATGGGATTGCAAACTCTCTATTTCCCTTTTGTAACTTTTCGGTCTCACCGAAAGAGCGAATCGGTCCAACCGAGATTGCAATGTAAACTCAATGTTTCCCCTTTGTAACTTTTCGGTCTCACCGAGTTCCACTTAGTCTCACCGAAAGAGCAAATCGGTCCCACCGAGTTTGCCTGACCAACTCTCTGGTTAGCTAATTACCAAATTCAGTCTCACCGAGTTTGTGTAATCGGTCTCACCGAGATTACGTTATGCCTAAACCCTAACCATATCGGTCCTACCGAGTTTCATGTTAGTCCCACCGAAAATCTCTAACGGTCACTAGGTTTACATTTTCGGTCCGACCGAGTTTGTTGATTCGGTCCCACCGAGATTGGAAAACTGTGTGTAACAGTTGGATTTTGTGTGGAGGCTATATATACCCCTCCACCTCCTCTTCATTCGAAGAGAGAGCCATCAGAACACACACACCATTCCAACTCATATGTTCTGAGAGAGAACCACCTACTCATGTGTTGAGACCAAGATATTCCATTCCTACCATATGAATCTTGATCTCTAGCCTTCCCAAGTTGCTTTCCACTCAAATCTTCTTTCCACTAAATCCAAATCCTATGAGAGAGAGTTGAGTGTTGGGGAGACTATCATTTGAAGCACAAGAGCAAGGAGTTCATTACCTACACACCATTTGTTACTTCTTGGAGAGTGGTGTCTCCTAGATTGGCTAGGTGTCACTTGGGAGCCTCCGACAAGATTGTGGAGTTGAACCAAGGAGTTTGTAAGGGCAAGGAGATCGCCTACTTTGTGAAGATCTACCGCTAGTGAGGCAAGTCCTGTGTGGGCGATGGCCATGCTGGGATAGACAAGGTTGCTTCTTTGTGGACCCTTTGTGGGTGGTTGCTTCTTCGTGGACCCTTCGTGGGTGGAGCCCTGTGTGGACTCGCGCAACCGTTACCCTTGGGTGGAGCCCTATGTGGACTCGCGGAACCGTTACCCTTCGTGGGTTGAAGTCTCCATCAACGTGGATGTAGGATAGCACCACCTATCCGAACCACGGGAAAAACATCCATGTCTCCAATTGCGTTTGAATTCTCCAAACCCTTCCCTTTACATTCTTGCAAGTTGCATGCTTTACTTTCCGCTGCCTATATACTCTTTGCATGCTTGCTTGAATCGTGTGATGATTGCTTGACTTGTCCTCAATTAGCTAAAATCTGCCAAGAACTAAAATTGGGAAAAGGTTAAGTTTTTATTTGGTCAAGTAGTCTAATCACCCCCCTCTAGACATACTTTCGATCCTACAAGTGGTATCAGAGCTTTGGTCTCCATTTGCTTTGATCTCCATAGCTTTTGGTGGTCATAGCCTTGGTTTCACAACCTAGGAGAGTATGGCGTCTAGCGAGGGAAATTATCACCGTAGAGGTCCTTACGTTGATGGTACTAATTTTGCTAGTTGGAAGCATAAAATGAAAATGCATATTCTTGGACATAACCCCGCCGTTTGGGCTATTGTGTGTGTTGGTTTGCAAGGTGACTTCTTTGATGGGAGAGAACCAAACCGTGAAGCTACCGCGGATGAGTTGAAGATGTTGCAATACAATGCTCAAGCTTGTGATATTCTCTTCAATGGATTGTGCCCCGAAGAATTCAAAAAAATCAGCCATCTTGAGAATGCAAAGGAAATTTGGGACACTTTGATTGATATGCACGAAGGTACCGACTCCGTCAAGGAATCCAAGTTGGATGTGCTTCAAAGCCAACTTGACAAGTTCAAGATGAAGGATGGTGAAGGTGTTGCTGAAATGTACTCTAGGCTTGCTCTCATCACAAATGAGATTGCCGGCTTAGGAAGTGAAGAGATGACCGATAGATTCATCATCAAGAAGATTCTAAGAGCCTTGGATGGAAAATATGATACCATGTGCACATTGATCCAAATGATGCCCAATTACAAAGATCTCAAGCCAACGGAGGTGATTGGAAGAATTGTTGCTCATGAGATGTCACTTAAGGATAAAGAGGAACTTCACAACAAATCAAGTGGTGCCTATAAAGCCTCATGTGAAGCCCCTACATCATCAAGTGAGAAACAAGACTTCAATGAAGAATTGAGCTTAATGGTGAAGAACTTCAGCAAGTTCTACAAGAGTAGAAGCAAAGATAGAAGCTTCAAGTCAAGGTCCTACAATGACAAAAGATCTTCTAGTCGAGAGCGGAACTGCTACAATTGTGGAAGACCCGGACACTATTCCAATGAGTGTACGGCTCCCTACAAGAGAAGAGAAGATTCTCCAAAAAGAAGAAGCAAAGGATCACCACCAAGAGAGAGAAGGAATAGAAATGATCGTTATGAACGAAGATACTCACGGAGAAGCAAGGATTCGGAAAGGAAGGAAAAATCATCAAGGAGCTATACAAGACGAAGACATCAAGCTCATGTTGGTGAATGGGTATCCGGCTCCGACTCCGACAGCCACTCCGAAAGAAGTTATCACTCCGACTCCGAAGATACTCAAGATGAAGGTGTTGCCGGTCTAGCACTTGTGTCAACCAACTCCTACGACATATTTGACTCACCAAATGAAGGAATTGGAAGATGCTTCATGGCCAAAGGTCCTAAGGTAACACACCCCGAGTATGTTGATTTCAATAGTGATGAAGATGACTTGTTAGGTGATGATTTGCTTATTGACAACTCTAGTGATGAATACTATGATGAAATGTCAATTAAACATGCTAATCAAGATAAAACGAATGACAATGATAAGAAGAAGATTGAGGCCCTAACTAAAGAACTAAACACTCTTAAGTTAGCTCATGAAACCATCTTCGAAGATCATCGAGAACTTTTAAGAGCTCATGAGAAATTACGCCTTGAGAAGCTCAATCTTGAGCAAGAGCATGAGTTCTTAAAAGCAATCAATAATGATCTCCGCAAGAAAAGTTCTTCTTACATTGCCAAGCGTTTACTCTTATCCACTTACATGCCTCAAGTCAAGTCTAGTAACAAGAAAGATTCTTCCTCTAGTAGTGACAATGATCATGTTAAATCCAATATTGTTGCTTCTAGTAGTTCTCTTGATTCCACTAATGATTCTCTTAGCCAAGTTACACTTGAGCAAGAAAATAGTTTATTGAAGGGAATTATAGAGAAAGGAGTGTACAAAAGCCTTGTCGGGAGTAAGCAATTCGAAGAAATTGTGCGCAAGCAAGGAATGCACCGGAAAAATCAAGGTGTTGGTTTTGAATGAAAGTTCAATGCCAATGGAGTTGAGTGGGAAGAAGATCAATACCCCAAGACAAAGTTTATTCCTCAACAAGAGAAGTATGATACTTCTTTCAAGGGGACACAAGCTCAAGATGATCTTCCACCACAAGACTACAAGCAAAAAGGCAAGGACAAGCTTCAAGAGGAAATTGATGCATTTGAAGAAACTCCAAAGACCTTAGTCAAGTGGATTCCCAAGACTACTTCAAGTTCCACTTCATCAAGTACGACTACAACTCCAAGGATTCCCATCAAGATGGTTTGGATCCAAAAGAAGAAGAACTAGAGAGTTCTCGAGGGTGACTCCGCCAACATACTTCACTCTTATCATTTTGGCAAGAACAAGTGCAATCAACTTCCACATCTTGCACTAGTTCAAGGAGTCACAAACCCTCTTGTTGGTAAGACAAGGGACAAGGTAACCCAAAAGTTTTCATGGACATCATCTTGTGTGTGCATCACTCTATGTCTATGGATATCCTTGTTTGTTCCTTGTGGGACTAACCCATGTAGGTATTGAAAGTGCAATTCACTCAAATGGATAGCTCCAAGAGATCTACATCAACATTGAGCATCCACATCTTCAATATCTACATGAAGTCATCATCGACAAAACCCAAGGTTAGTTCATCCCTCTTAGGGGGGATATCACATCTAGGGGGAGCTTTACTCTAAGACTTGAGCTAAAGCAACTCTAAAGATGTGAACACAACAATGCTTTATGTAAAAGTGGTAACCCCACTTGAGCTTAAACATGAGTATGACCCATGATCAAGTGTTCTCACTTGACTCCTAAGTCAATATACTCATATATATATGACCTAGTCATCGCAAATTGCTTGATAGATGCTAGAATTGGTTGTGCATGCCTTGTCACATTTTTCATTTGCCATCTTATTGTGTGAGCATGCTGGATGCATATTTTACTCATTCGAGGACATCCACTTGTTGTTTTGATTGTTCGGCTTTATTTCTTTTTGCCAAGTGGATGGACAAGAATGCCTAAGAACCTCCTCTAGCTATCTATGCTTTTATCGTCTCAAACTCTATTCATGCTGCATCACAAAATTTGATCAAGTCAGATTCGAACCACTCTGTGTGAGGAGCAATCGGAGTCCCTGATTCGTCATAGACTTAAACTTCCAAAACCTCTTTATGATTCTCGGTCTGACCAATACTCCACTTTCGGTCATACCGAGATCATTAAGTTGATCTAGGTTTTCGATCTCGGTGCAACCGATTGGAACCTTTTGGTCACACCGAGTTTCAGTAACTGCTTGCAATTATGAATCTCGCTGCCACCGAGTTGTTCCACTCGGTCACACCGACAGGGTCGGGCTATATATAGTCAAGGGCAAAATTTTGGAAATTTCTCCGAACCCCTTCGCCTGCGCGATAGCCTGCTCTGCCCTCGTGGTCTCCGGATCGTCTTCTCGCCGCCAGCCGCCTCCAGTCGCTGGTCTCCGTCGCTGTCAACGGGAATTCTGCCCCGCCGTTGCCGCCGTAGCAAGTCCCCGCCGAACTAGGGTATGGACTTGATCTTTGTGCTATTCTCCAATCTGATTCCTAGCACATTGTGATCTTCATGATTCTTGCCACGATTGAAACACTCCTATCCAGTCAAAACGCTCATAGATTAGGTTTGATTCGAAAATTCTAGGTTTAGGTCTCAGCCGAAACCATCTCGGACCCACCGAGTTGAAAAAACTTGGTCCCACCGATTAGGCTTATGACATTGCACAAGTGAGACTCGGTCTGACCGAGAATTACTTATCGGTGTGACCGATTTTGGAACTCTGTGAAACCCTAGCAGTCTCGGTGCCACCGAACCGTGACTCGGTCCTACCGAGTTCACTAGTTTAGGTTCCAAAACTGCTTCGGTATCACCGAGTTTAAAAATCGGTAGATCCGAGATGATTTCAGTGGGAAACTAAAACTAAGTTTTTGGATCATTCTTTTGCAAATATCTCTGCATTTTGTGATGCTCATCCTTTCTACCTCATCTATAATCTGTTCACAGGGTCAGCAGTCAGTTTGCAGCATGTCTGATCAAAGTGATAGCCAAAACATGTCAGAGCAGCAGGTGCACATGAGTGAGGGCACTAGTACCTCAAGTTCTTCAGATGAGGGCAGCAGAAGCACCCCTAGAAACTTGCCAAAGGCTGCCACGAGACAGAGGAAGAAGAGGACTTCAGATTCCGAAGATGAGGACTATGTGGCAGAGGAAGAGGCCACTTCCAAGAGAGTTGAGCCAGCTCAAGGCACAAAGCCAAGGCTGAAAATCAAACGGCCAGCAGGCAGGCAGCCCATGTCAAAGGCAAGAGCCTCAACTGAGAAGCCCACTCCCCAAGAACCAGTAGCTGCAGAAGGCAAGAAGAGGAAGGAAAGGGTCAAGAAGACCGTAGCTAGAGTGCTAGGAAAAGCTTCCATCATGGAAGAGGAAGAGGAAGAAGAGGTAGCTGCACCAGCACCCAAGGCACCCAAGCTGATGGGTGATGCCATAAGGTCAGGGGCTACTGCATCTAATCCCAAAGCTGCCTCCAAGCCAAAACCAAAGAGGAATACAAGGAGCATTCCTGCAGCTGAGAAGAACAAGGCCCCAGTGCCTGAGACTGTTGCAGAAGAAGAGGAAGAGAATGTCCTGAGAAAGCTAAAGCCCAAGATCCCAGACCACAATGATGCTCATCCTGTGGCTGAGGATATGAAGCCCAGGAGAGATTCAGGGCTGAGGAAGTGGAGAGAAGCAGACCCGTATGCTTCAAGGAGAAGGACTGCCGTGGACTACAGATTTCACACCAAGGAGCAGCAGGATTTTTATGAGACAGTGCTGCTAGATAAGAAGCCCATTGTCTGTGATATGCGATGGGTTGATTGGAAATATATCAAGGACAACGAAGAGCACTATCCTGGAGTGCAAGATAGCTTCATAGCTTGTGGAGTAGCTGACTTTGTTGGGCAGAAGCTCACAAAGTGGAATGAGGAGCTTATAATGCAGTTCTACTCCACGGCACATTTTTATCCAGATGGGAGGATCACATGGATGTCTGAGGGTACGAGGTACCGATCCACTGTTGAGGAATGGGCAAAGTTAATTAATGCCCCAGAGGAGCATGATGACGACATGGACATATATGCCAAGAAGAAGATGGACCACAACTCAATGTCCAACATGTACAAGGAGATCCCAAATGAAGCACTTGACACTTTCAAGTTTGGCTCAGTACATTATCTACTGTTAGGTCTGCCTACGATCAATTGGATACTAAGGCACACCTTACTGCCCAAGTCTGAAGATCACAAGATGATCAGAGGCCATGCTATCAACTTGCTACATGTGTTTGATGTGCCTCAGAAGTTCAAGGTGATGAGCCTCATAGTGGAAACAATCAAGAGGACTGCAGCAGATCAGAAGAGGAGTTGCGGATATGCCCCTCAAATTCAGGAGCTCATCAACTCCAAGATGGGCACGGGCATATATTTATTGGAAAAGGAACATTTGCCCATCCGTCCAGACTTTGAGGACAATCAAGTTGTCATGACTGAGAACGAGCCATCGTCTGCACAAGCTTATGCAAAGAAGGAGAAGGCGAGGAAGGAGAAAGCTGCCAAGATGCCAACTCAAGAGGAGGCATCTGAATACTTCTTGAAGACCAAAAAAGAGCAGCTTGGTCACTTGATTGCATCCACGCTGAGGATTGAGCAAAGTCTGGCCACCCTCACTCAAAATCAGCAGAGCCTAGAGAGAATCATGGAACATAAGTTCTATGAATTGGATGTCAAAGTAACGGAAGTTCAGTCTGCAGTGGAGCAGCTCCAGGAGGACATGCAGGAGAAGAGAGGCAGGACTACCACTCATGCCTTTGCCAGAGTGCCACGAGGCCCGAGGTCATCTGCCGTGCCTGTTGCTGACACCAGAGCCACCACCTCAGCACCAGCCATAGCCTCAGTTCCACCAGCTCCAGCATCTACTTCAGCTCCAACTCCAGCGTCTACTTCAGCATCTACCGAAGCCTTCGTCCTTGGAGTGATCCGGACTCCACCACCACCAGAAGATCAAGCCTGAGCGTCGATCTAGTGCTATGCATTTTCTAGGAACTTTTTGGTAACTTGTTGCCAAAGGGGGAGAATATGTATAGATCATAGGCTTCGAGAGAGAGAGAGTGTTGCTTTTCTCTCTTGCTTTATTTGGTGTTTTTTCAAAACTTGTTTGCTTTTGAGTGCTTGAGATACTATGCTTGTGAGACATTGATGATCATGTGTTTGATCATAAGCTACACTTAATGCTTGCTTAATGCTATTATCTTATCTATCTTATGTGATCACTCACTATTCTTGGTGATGAGTGCATGTATTTCATTCTTATCATTTTAAGCGCTCCACCAAGATGTATGTGACATGGAAGAGTAACCCATGACTCTAACTCCTTGTGCATTTGCAGTCCAAAGCAAATTTTAAATATGCACAAATTTATGGGGAGCTCTTACTTATCACATACTTCTCAAAGCGACGATATATTTCATGCTTATTATCATTTGTCGAAGCTTTGATCTATATGTTGTCATCAATTACCAAAAAGGGGGAGATTGAAAGTGCAACTATCCCTAGGTGGTTTTGGTAATTCATAACAACATATAGCTCATTGAGCTAATGCTATTCCAAGATGATTATTTCAGGAAAGCTCAATGATTGGCATGACATGGATGTGAAAGTGGAACCCTCAAAATCCTAAGGACAAAGGATTGGCTCAAGCTCAAAAGCTCAAGACTCTTCATTTTATATTTTAATGATCCAAGATCACATTGAGTCCATAGGAAAAGCCAATACTATCAAGGAGGGATGAGGTGTTGCTTAATGAGCCTCTTGCTTCATGTGCTTAGTGATATGCTCGAAAACCCTCAACTACTTTCCCATATCCACATATGACCTAAACCCTAAGCCAAACTTGGTCCTACCGATTCTTCCTATCAGGCGCCACCGAGTTTCACTTGTCATTAGCCACTGCCAAACCCTAGCAATTCGGTTCTACCGATAAGGATCTCGGTCTCACCGAGATGGGATTGCAAACTCTCTGTTTCCCTTCCGTAACTTTTCGGTCTCACCGAAAGAGCGAATCGGTCCCACCAAGATTGCAATGTAAACTCAGTGTTTCCCCTTTGTAACTTTTCGGTCTCGCCGAGTTCCACTCGGTCTCACCGAAAGAGCAAATCGGTCCCACCGAGTTTGCCTGACCAACTCTCTGGTTAGCTAATTACCAAATTTGGTCTCACCGAGTTTGTGTAATCGGTCTCACCGAGATTACGTTATGCCTAAACCCTAACCATATCGGTCCTACCGAGTTTCATGTCAGTCCCACCGAAAATCTCTAACGGTCACTAGGTTTACATTTTTGGTCCGACCGAGTTTGTTGATTCGGTCCCACCGAGATTGGAAAACTATGTGTAACGGTTGGATTTTGTGTGGAGGTTATATATACCCCTCCACCTCCTCTTCATTCGAAGAGAGAGCCATCAGAACACACACACCATTCCAACTCATATGTTCTGAGAGAGAACCACCTACTCATGTGTTGAGACCAAGATATTCCATTCCTACCATATGAATCTTGATCTCTAGCCTTCCCAAGTTGCTTTCCACTCAAATCTTCTTTCCACTAAATCCAAATCCAATGAGAGAGAGTTGAGTGTTGGGGAGACTATCATTTGAAGCACAAGAGCAAGGAGTTCATTACCTACACACCATTTGTTACTTCTTGGAGAGTGGTGTCTCCTAGATTGGCTAGGTGTCACTTGGGAGCCTCCGACAAGATTGTGGAGTTGAACCAAGGAGTTTGTAAGGGCAAGGAGATCACCTACTTTGTGAAGATCTACCGCTAGTGAGGCAAGTCCTGTGTGGGCGATGGCCATGGTGGGATAGACAAGGTTGCTTCTTTGTGGACCCATTGTGGGTGGTTGCTTCTTCGTGGACCCTTCATGGGTGGAGCCCTGTGTGGACTCGCGCAACCGTTACCCTTGGGTGGAGCCCTGTGCGGACTCGCGCAACCGTTACCCTTCGTGGGTTGAAGTCTCCATCAACGTGGATGTAGGATAGCACCACCTATCCGAACCACGGGAAAAACATCCATGTCTCCAATTGCGTTTGAATTCTCCAAACCCTTCCCTTTACATTCTTGCAAGTTGCATGCTTTACTTTCCGCTGCCTATATACTCTTTGCATGCTTGCTTGAATCATGTGATGATTGCTTGACTTGTCCTAAATTAGCTAAAATCTGCCAAGAACTAAAATTGGGAAAAGGTTAAGTTTTTATTTGGTCAAGTAGTCTAATCACCCCCCTCTAGACATACTTTCGATCCTACAGGAGTTCATGAAATAATCAGATGAACTCAATTATCATGAACATAGTCGAAAGGACTTTGCAAATTATGTCGTAGCTTACACTTTAGTTCTACTATTTTAGACACGTTCCTAGAGAAAATTTAGTTGAAAGTTGATAGTAGCAATTATGCGGACTGGGTCTGTAAACTGAGGATTGTCCTCATTGCTGCACAGAAGGATTATGTCCTTAATGCACCGCTCAGTGAGCTGAACCTCGAGCGTCGGTTGTGGATGTTGTGAACATCTGACATACACGCTTTGATGACTACATGATAGTTCAGTGTGTATGGTTTAGAATTGAGGCACCAAAGACATTTTTGAAACATAACAGAACATATGAGATGTTCCAAGGACTGAAATTGGGATTTCAGGCTAGTGCCCGCATCAAGAGGTATGAGACCTCTGACAAGTTTCCTAAGCCTACAAACTAAGGAGAAAAGCTCTATCGTTGAGCATGTGCTCAGATTGTATGAGTACTAGAATCGCTTGAATCGAGTGGGAGTTAATCTTCCAGATAAGATAGTGATGGTTCTCCAAAGTCACTGCCACCAAGCTACTAGAGCTTCGTGATGAACTATAACATATCAGGGATAGATATGATCCTTGAGCTATTCGCGACACCGCGAAAGTAGAAATCAAAAGGGAGCATCAATTGTTGATGGTTAGTAAAACCACAAGTTTCAAGAAGGGCAAGGGCAAGAAAGGGATACTTCATGAAACGACAAATCAATTGCCGCTCTATTGAAGAAACCCAAAGTTGAACCCATGCCCGAGACTAAGCGCTTCAGAAATAAGGGGAACGGTCACTGAAGTAGAACTACCCTAGATACTTGGTAGATGAGAAGGCAGGCAAGGTCAACAGAAGTATATTGGATATACATTACATTAATGTGTACTTTACTAGTACTCCTAGTAGCACCAGGGTATTAGATACCGGTTCGGTTGCTAAGTGTTAGTAACTCGAAATAAAAGGCTACGGAATAAACGGAGACTAGCTAAAGGTGAGATGACGATATGTGTTGGAAGTGTTTCCAAGGTTAATGTAACCAAATATCGTACGCTCCCTCTACCATCGAGATTGGTATTAAAACCTAAATAATTATTATTTGGTGTTTGCGTTGGGCATAGACATGATTGGATTATGTTTATCGCAATAAAGTTATTCATTTAAACAGAATAATGGTTACTCTGTTTATTTGAATAATACCACCCCGATCGTAGTGATACACATGTTCATGCCAAAAGATATAAGATAGTAATGATAGTACCACATACTTGTGGCACTGCACTTTGAGCCATATTGGTATAAAACGCATGAAGAAGCTCCATGTTGATGGATCTTTGGACTCACTCGTTTTTGAAAATATTGAGACATGCGATCCATGTTTATTGGTAGATATGCATGAAGAAACTCCATACAGATGGATCATTTGGACTCACTTGTTTTTGAATCACTTGAGACATGCAAATCATACCACATGGGCAAGATGACTGAAAGACCTCGTTTTCAGTAAGATGGAACAAGAAAGCAACTTGTTGGAAGTAATACATTTTGATGTGTGTAGTCCAATGAGTGCTGAGGCACGCAGTGGATATCGTTATGTTCTTGCTTCACAGATGATTTGAGTAGATGCTAAGTATATTTACTTGATGAAACACAAGTCTGAATTATTGAAAGGTTCAAGTAATTTCAGAGTGAAGTTGAAGATCATCGTGACAAGAGGATAAAATGTCTATGATATGATCATAGAGATTTATACCTGAGTTACGAGTTTGGCACACAATTAAGACATTGTGGAAATCGTTTCACGACTAATACCACCGGGAACACCATAGTGTGATGGTGTGTCCGAACATCATAACTGCACCCTATTGGATATGGTGCATACCATGATGTCTCTTGTCGAATTACCACCATCGTTTATGGGTTAGGCATTAGAGACAATCGCATTCACTTTAAATAGGGAACCACACAAATCCGTTGAGACGACACCGTATGAACTATGGTTTAGAGAAACCTAAGCTGTTATTTCTTAAAGGTTTGGGGCTACGACGCTTATGTGAAAAAGTTTTAGGCTGATAAGCTCGAACCCAAAGCGGATAAATGCATCTTCATAGGATACCCAAAACAATTGGGTATACCTCCTGTCTCAGATCCGAAAGCAATAGGGATTGTTTCTGAAATCGGTCCTTTCTCGAGGAAAAGTGTCTCTCGAAAGAATTAAGTGGGAGGATGGTGGAGACTTGATGAGGTTATTGAACCGTCACTTCAACTAGTGTGTAGCAGGGCACAGGAATTTGTTCCTGTGACACCTACACCAATTGAAGTAGAAGCTTATGATAGTGATCATAAAACTTCGGATCAAGTCACTACCAAACCTCGTAGGACGACAAGGATGCGTGCTACTTCAAAGTGGCACGTGATCCTGTCTTGGAAGTCATGTTGCTAGACAACAATGAACCTACGAGCTATGGAGAAGCGATGGTGGGCCCAGATTCCAAAAATTGGCTCGCGCCCATAAAATCCGAGAGAGGATCCTTGTATGAAAACAAAGTGTAGACTTTGAAAGAACTACTTGATAGTCGTAAGGCTGTTGGGTGCAGATGGATTTTAAAAGGAAGACGGACAATGATGGTAAGTGTCACCATTAAGAAAAGCTCGGCTTGTCGTTAAGATGTTTCCCGACAAGTTCAAGGAGTTGACTACGATGGGACTTTCTCACTCATAGCGATGCTAAGAGTCTGTTGGAATTATATTAGCACTTACTGCATTATTTATGAAATCTTGCAAATAGGATGTCAAAACATTGTTTCTTCGATGATTTTCCTGAGGAAAGGTTGTATGTGATACAACCAGAAAGTTTTTTGTCAATCCTGAAAGATGCTAACAAGTATGCAAAGCTCCAGCAATCCTTCTAAGGACTGGAGTAAGCATCTCGGAATTAGAATGTACGCTTTGATGAGATGATCAAAGACTTTAGGTTTATACAAAGTTTATGAGAAACTTGTATTTCCAAAGAAGTGAGTGGGAGCACTATAGAATTTTTGATGAGTATATGTTGTTAACATATTGTTGATCAGAAATGATGTAGAGTTTCTGGAAAGCATGCCAGGTTATTTGAAAAGTGTTTTTCAATGGAAAACCTGGATTAAGCTACTTGAACATTGAGCATCAAGATCTATAAGGATAGATGAAAAACACTTAATAGTACTTTCAAATGAATACATACCGTGACAATATTTTGAAGGAGATCAAATAGATCAGCAAAGAAGGAGTTCTTGGCTGTGTTATAAGGTATGAGTATTGAGTAGGACTCAAGACCTGACCATGGCAGAATAGAGAGAAAGGACAAAGGTCGTCCCCTATGCTTTAGACATAGGCTCTAAAGTATGCTATGTTGTGTACCGCACCTAAAGTGTACCAAGCCATGAGTCTGTCAAGGGGTACAAGTGTGATCTAGGAATGGATCACGGGACAACGGTCAAGGTTACCCTTAGTAGCTTATGGACTAAGGAATTTTCTCGATTATGGAGGTGGTAAAAGAGTTCGTCGTAAAGGGTTACGCCGATGCAATCTTTGACGCTAATCTGGATGATTCTGAGTAGTAAACCAGACTCATATAGTAGAATAATTATTTGGAATAGCTCCAAATAGAGCGTGGTAGCTGCATCTACAAGATGACATAGAGATTTTTAAAGCACACACGGATCTGACCCGTTGACTATAACATCTCTCACAGGCATAACATGATCAAACCCAGAACTCATTGAGTGTTAATTACATGGTGATGTGAACTAGATTATTGACTCTAGTAAACTCTTTGGGTGTTAGTCACATGGGGATGTGACCTTGAGTGTTAATCACATAGCGATGTGAACTGGATTATTGACTCTAGTGCAAGTGGGAGACTGTTGGAAATATGCCCCAGAGGCAATAATAAATTAGTTATTATTATATTTCCTTGTTCATGATAATCGTTTATTATTCATGCTATAATTGTATTGATAGGAAACTCAGATACATGTGTGGATACATAGACAACACCATGTCCCTAGTAAGCCTCTAGTTGACTAGCTCGTTGATCAATAGATGGTTACGGTTTCCTGACCATGGACATTGGATGTCATTGATAACGGGAACACATCATTAGGAGAATGATGTGATGGACAAGACCCAATCCTAAGCCTAGCACAAGATCGTGTAGTTCGTATGCTAAAGCTTTTCTAATGCCAAGTATCATTTCCTTAGACCATGAGATTGTGCAACTCCCGGATACCGTAGGAATGCTTTGGGTGTACCGAACATCACAACGTAACTGGGTGGCTATAAAGGTACACTACAGGTACCTCCGAAAGTGTCTGTTGGGTTGGCACGAATCGAGACTGGGATTTGTCACTCCGTGTGACGGATAGGTATCTCTGGGCCCACTCGGTAGGACATCATCATAATGTGCACAATGTGATCAAGGAGTTGATCACGGGATAATGTGTTGCGGAACGAGTAAAGAGACTTGCCAGTAATGAGATTGAACAAGGTATCGAGATACCGACGATCGAATCTTGGGCAAGTACTGTACCGGTAGACAAAGGGAATTGCATACGGGATTGATCGAATCCTCGACATCATGGTTCATCCGATGAGATCATCGTGGAACATGTGGGAACCAACATGGGTATCCAGATCCCGCTGTTGGTTATTGACCGGAGAACGTCTCGGTCATGTCTGCATGGTTCCCGAACCCATAGGGTCTACACACTTAAGGTTCGGTGACACTAGGCTTATGAAGGAAGTTTTTATGTGGTTACCGAATGTTGTTCGGAGTCCCGGATGAGATCCCGGATGTCACGAGGAGTTCCGGAATGGTCCGGAGGAAAAGAATTATATATGGGAAGTCCTGTTTTGGTCACTGGAAAGGTTTCGGGTTTTATCAGTAATGTACCGGGACCACCGGGAGGGTCTCGGTGGTCCACCAAGTGGGGCCACCAGCCCCGGAGGGCTGCATGGGCCAAGTGTGGGAGGGGACCAGCCCCAGGTGGGCTGGTGCGCCCCCCCACAAGGGCCAAAGGCGCCTAAGGTTTGGGGAGGGGGCGCCTCCACCTAGCTTTGGTGGCAAGTTTCCCCCTCTCCCCCCCTTGGCCGCCACCCTAGATGGGTTTGGGGCTGTCGCACCCCTTTGGGTGGAAACCCTAAAGGAGGCGCACCCCCTCCCTCTCCCCTATATATACTTGAGGACTTTGGGGCTGCCAACACATGAGTTTTGACCTCTCCATGGCGCAGCCCTGCCTCTCTCCCTCCTCCTCTCCCGCGGTGCTTGGCGAAGCCCTGCAGGATTGCCACGCTCCTCCAGCACCACCATGCCATCGTGTTGCTGCTGGACGGAGTCTTCCCCAACCTCTCCCTCTCCCCTTGCTGGTTCAAGGCATGGGAGACGTCATCGGGCTGCACGTGTGTTGAACGCGGAGGTGCCGTCCGTTCGGCACTAGGATCATCGGTGATTTGGATCACGACGAGTACGACTCCATCAACCCCGTTCACTTGAACGCTTCCGCTTAGCGATCTACAAGGGTATGTAGATGCACTCTCCTTCCCTCGTTGCTAGATTACTCCATAGATTGATCTTGGTGTCGCGTAGAAAATTTTGAATTTCTGCTACGTTCCCCAACAATCTTTGCTATGCTAGATCATTGCACATCCTGGTACACTACCAGAGGCATTCATAGAGTCATCATGTATTAGTTTTATCGAGTTGTAATATTGAGTTGTAAGTAAATAAAGTGTGATGATCATCATTATTAGAGCATTGTCCCATGTGAGTAAAGGATGATGGAAGCAATGATTCCCTCACAAGTTGGGATGAGTCTCCGGACTTTATGAAAAATAAAAGAGGCCAAAGAAGCCCACCAAAAAAATGAGACAAAAAGAGAGAAGGGGCAATACTACTATCCTTTTACCACACTTGTGCTTCAAAGTAGCACCATGTTCTTCATATAGAGAGTCTATTGAGTTATCACTTTCATATACTAGTGGGAATTTTCATTATAGAACTTGGCTTGTATATTCCAATGATGGGCTTCCTCAAATGCCCGAGGTCTTCATGAGAAAGCAAGTTGGATGCACACCCACTTAGTTTCCAGTTTGAGCTTTCATACACTGATGCTCTAGTGCATCCGTTGCATGGCAATCCCTACTCACTCACATTGATATCTATTGATGGTCATCTCCATAGCCCGTTGATACGCCTAGTCGATGTGAGACTTTCTCCTTTTTTGTCTTCTCCGCACAACCTCCACCATCATATTATATTCCACCCATAGTGCTATGTACATAGCTCATGCTCATGTATTGCGTGAAAGTTGAAAAAGTTTGAGAACACTAAAGTATGAAACAAGTGCTTGGCTGAAACCGGGGTTGTGCATGATTTGAGTATTTTGTGTGGTGAAGATGGAGCATAGCCAGACTATATGATTTTGTAGGGATAACTTTCTTTGGCCATGTTGTTTTGAAAAGACATGATTGGTTTATTAGTATGCTTGAAGTATTATTGTCTTAATGTCAAATGATAGACTATTGCTTTGAATCACTCATGTCTTAATATTCATGCCATGATTAGATACATGATCAAGATTATGCTAGGTAGCATTCCACATCAAAAATTATCTTTTTTATCATTTACCTACTCGAGGACGAGCAAGAATTAAGCTTGGGGATGCTGATACGTCTCCGTCGTATCTATAATTTTTGATTGTTCCATGCCAATATTCTACAACTTTCATATACTTTTGGCAACTTTTTATACTATTTTTGGGACTAACATATTGATCCAGTGCCCAGTGCCCAGTGCCAGTTCCTGTTTGTTGCATGTTTTTTGTTTCGCAGAAAATGCATATCAAACGGAGTCCAAATGGGATAAAAACCGACCGAGATTTTTTTGTAATATTTATGATTTTTGGGAAGAAGAATCAACGCGATACGATGCCCAAGGGGGGCACGAGGCAGGGGGCGCGCCCCAGGGGGTCAGGCGCACCCTGGACCCTCGTGGACACACCGTAAGGCCAAAGACCAGAGGGGAAACCCTTCTCCCATCTAGGGAGGAGGTCAAGGAAGAAGAGGAAGAAGGGGGCCCCTCTCCCCCTCTCCTCTGGTGGCGCCGGAGCGCTGCCGTGGCCACCATCATCATCACCGCAATCTTCACCAACAACTTCACCGCCATCATCACCAACTCTTCCCCCCTCTATGCAGCGGTGTAACCCCTCTTTTACCCGTTGTAATCTCTACTTAAACATGGTGCTCAATGCTATATATTATTTCCCAATGATGTATGGCTATCCTATGATGTTTGAGTAGATCTGCTTTGTCCTATGGGTTAATTGATGATCGTGATTGGTTTGAGTTGCATGTTTTATTATTGGTGTTGTCCTATGGTGCTCTCCCTGTTGCGCAAGCGTGAGGTATCCCCGTTGTAGGGTTTGTAATATGTTCATGATTTGCTTATGGTGGGTGGCGTGAGTGACAGAAGCATAGACCCGAGTAAGTAGGTTGTTTGCGTATGGGATAAAGAGGACTTGATACTTTAATGATATGGTTAGGTTTTACCTTAATGATCTTTAGTAGTTGCGGATGCTTGCTAGAGTTCCAATCATAAGTGCATATGATCCAAGTAGAGAAAGTACGTTAGCTAATGCCTCTCCCTCAAATAAAATTGCAATAGTGATTACCGGTCTAGTTATCGATTGCCTAGGGACAAATAACTTTCTCGTAACAAAAAGCTCTCTACTAAAACTAATTTAGTTTTGTCTTTATCTAAAAAGCCCCTACTTTTTATTTACGCACTCTTTATTATCTTGCAAACCTATCCAAAAACACCTACAAAGTACTTCTAGTTTCATATTTGTTCTAGGTAAAGCGAACGTCAAGCGTGCGTAGAGTTGTATCGGTGGTCGATAGAACTTGAGGGACTATTTGTTCTACCTTTAGCTCCTCGTTGGGTTCGACACTCTTTCTTATCAAAAGAGGCTACAATTGATCCCCTATACTTGTGGGTTATCAGGCACGGGTAGCTAATCCGCTCTTCCTCCTTTTGTTCTTCGCTCTCCTCATCATCTTTTTCATCCAATGAGCTCACAGTGTCATTAATTTCTTCGTCCATAGATTCCTACAAAATATTAGTCTCTTCTTGGACAGAGGAGACTTCCTCAATAAATGCATCAATATCGGCATTGTATTAATAATTCTCATAACAATATTTAAGTATAGCAAAATTTCCACGTCTGTAAACAGCATCATAAAGATTTTCACACTCTTTAAACAAAGATTCAATTTCATAAGCACCCATAAAAGCAACGAATTCTTCTATTTGTTCCACATCATAGTAATCATATATACCATTAGCATAAGAAGCCAATGTTTTATTATCACTAAATTCACATGAAAAGGGAAGGTGTGAAGTCTTCATCCTAGAGCAACAAGTATAATCATATCTCAAGCATAGTTCCCGCGCATACCAATGCAACATATAAATTTGATCCCATAATAGTTTCCCTTTTTGAGTCAAGCGATAATACCTAAAGTATTCACGCTGATCCAACGTGTCTCCCATTATATAGTTGAATGGGGTTTTCTCAGGATTATCAAAGTAGTACATAATATTTTTCACATAATGAGCATCGAGGGTTTTAGGAGGTTCCCCATCTCCATGAGTAGCAAGTACCACTATATTTTTTGGTGTTTCGTGTTCCATATCCATAACTAAAGACAGAGAACAACTTAGAATAGCAAATAAAATCTACTTACTGATAAAGCAAACAAGCACACACAAGAATATTCACCCCACGCTATGGCTCCCTAGCAACGGCGCCAGAAAAAGGTCTTGATAACCGACAAGTATAGGGGATCAATTGTAGCCTCTTTCGATAAGTAAGAGTGTCGAACCCAACGAGGAGCTAAAGGTAGAACAAATATTCCCTCAAGTTCTATCGACCACCGATACAACTCTACGCACGCTTAACATTCGCTTTACCTAAAACAAGTATGAAACTAGAAGTACTTTGTAGGTGTTGTTGGATAGGTTTGCAAGAATATAAAGAGCATGTAAATAAAAACTAGGGGCTGTTTTAGGTAAAGAAGCAATAAAGTTAGTATAGCGAGTGTGGAAAAGTAGTGGTAGGAGTTGCGAAATTGTCCCTAAGCAATTGACTACTTTACTAGACCGATAGCAAGTTTTATGTGGGAGAGGCCACTGCTAGCATGTCATCCCTGACTTGGAATTCTATGCACTTATGATTGGAACTATTAGCAAGCATCCGCAACTACTAACGTTCATTAAGGTAAAACCCAACCATAGCATTAAGATATATTGATCCCCCTTCAATCCGTATGCATCAATTTCTATGCTAGGTTGAAGCTTCTGTCACTCTTGCCCTCCAATAGATAGTCCTATCAACATACAACTAACCCTATGATGTGATCCACGTGCGCGCTCATATGATGGCACCAAAGGAAAGCAACATAACCACAAGCAAATTAAACCAATCATAGCAATTCACCAATTACCGATAGGACACTGAAAATTTACTCAGACATCATAGGATGGCAACACATCATTGGATAATAATATGAAGCATCAAGCACCATGTTTAAGTAGTGGGTACAGCAGGTTGTGGGAGAGTGGACCGCTGAATATAGATGGGGGAAGGTGATGAAGATGTTGGTGAAGATGACGGAGGTGTTGGTGTAGATCGCCGTCGCATGATGATGGCCCCGGCGGTGTTTCGGCACCACCGGGAGAGAGGGGGAGAGGGCCCCCCTTCTTCTTCTTCTTCCTTGACCTGCTCCCTAGATGGGAGAAGGGTTTCCCCTCTGGTCCTTGGCTTCCATAGCATGGGAGGGGCGAGAGCCCCTCCGAGATTTGATCTGTCTCTCTGTCTCTCTCTGTTTCTTCGTTTTTAGATTCTGGCCTTTCACTGTTTCTTATATTCCCGGAGATCCGTAACTCTGATTGGGCTGAATTTTGGACACGATCACTATACGGATATTAGCTTTCTTGCGGCAAAAGAATGACATCAACTGCCTTACGGGGTGGCCACAAGGGCCCAGGGTGCGCCTGACCCCCTGGGGCGCGCCCCCTGCCTCGTGGCACCCTCGGGCATCATATCTCATTGATTCTTCTCCCCCAAAATCACATATATTCCAAAAAAAATCTCCGTCAGTTTTTATCCCGTTTGGACTCCGTTTGATATGGATTTTCTACGAAACAAAAAACATGCAACAAACATGAACTGGCACTGGGCACTGGATCAATATGTTAGTCCCAAAAATAGTATAAAAAGTTGTCAAAAGTATATGAAAGTTGTATAATATTGGCATGGAACAATCAAAAATTATAGATACGATGGAGACGTATCAAGCATCCATGGTACGGGGGCAGTCTTACTCGTTACTCCCTCTGTTCCAAAATAGATGAATCAATTTTGTACTAACTTTAAACAAAGTTGAGTCATCCATTTTGGAATGAAGGAAGTACTGTTTTCCACCGCCACACATCTGGTACACGGGAATGACTTGGGTTTGCCAACTTGAATTGTCTGTTGTAATCAGAACTTCTCCTTGCACGCGTGGAGACGGACGAATATGGCGACGATTGCTGCTGTGAGGATTCCACCATTGAGATGTGATTTTTGAAGGACCACCGGCGAGTCCGGCGGCGCAGAACATAGGCGGTTGCCATCGCTTTACATGCATCGATGCCGTCTCAAAGATTTGGCCTGTTTGTTCTGCGGCGATCTCCTCTCTAGCTGGCGTCTCGATGTTGGCAGGTTTCCAGATCGGCGGCACAAGGACCTGCAACTCTTCTGTGCAAAAGTTCCAGGACGCGTGTACCTTTGATTCTTTCTCGTGGGTTCATGTATGAAGCGACTTATGTTTCGTGGGATCTATTTTGCTATTGTTCCTGGATATGAGTTCTCTTTATGTAATTTTTTTCTTGATGATATGAGCATATATTTAGAGAAAAAGGTTATGGATTAAAAATGTTAATGGCCTGAAAAATGTTCTAATGGTTTGGACTAGGCTAAAGACATTTTATGTTGAGCTGATTAGCAGGCCAAAGCCCTAATTGGGCTGAGTACCACATCATCCGCAATAAAAGTTGTTGGGCCAAAACTTGTTGACTACCACATGGCGTACAATAGAAATTAGTGGGTCAAACTCTAACTGGGCCGACTACCTTATGGGCGGCCACATCATATGATGATGTGGCAAGCATGTTAACGTCGTTATCATCACCTCAGTTAAGTGTCGTCAATAGTGAGTTGTGACGGTCAAAGTCATGGATCCATGACAGTTTTTGCGATCCGTCATGGGGTGCATGGTGGTTAAATTATGACGCGATATACATGACGAATTTCAAATCCATCATGGAAGATCTACCATGATGGTTTTCCGCACATATGTGACAAATTGAATCCGTCATGGATTAACACATTTCTTGTAGTGGTTGTGCTCACCCAGGCCCACCTCCGGTGCCCATATTCTGGTATATATGTCATTTTGACCTAGAAAAAAAATAAGAGAGGACTTTCGGGACGAAGTGTCACTGTCTCGAGGCGGAACTTGGGCAGGAGTACTCTTTCCCTCCGGCGCAGCGATTCCGTTGCTGGAACTTCCCTCCCGAAGGGGGAAATCATGGTCATCATCATCACCAACAACTCTCCCATCTTGGGGAGGGCAATCTCCATCAACATCTTCAACAGCACCAACTCCTCTCAAACCCTAGTTCATGTCTTGTGTTCAATCTTGTTACCAGAACTATAGATTAGTGCTTGTGGGTGACTAGTAGTGTTGATCACATCTTATAGTTGATCACTATATTGTTTATTTGGTGGAAGATTATATGTTCAGATCCAATATGCTATTTAATACCCCTCTGATCTTGAGCATGTTTATTACTTGTGAGTAGTTACTTTTGTTCTTGAGGTCACGGGAGAAATCATGTGTGCAAGTAATCATGTGAACTTGATATGTGTTTGATATTTTGATAGTATGTATGTTGTGATTCCCTTAGTGGTGTCATGTCAACATCGACTACATGACACTTCACCATATTTGGGATTAAGGGAATGCATTGTGGAGTAGCAATTAGATGATGGGTTGCGTGAGTGACAGAAGCTTAAACCCCATTTTATGCGCTATTCCGTAAGGAACCGATTGGATCCAAAAGTTTAATGCTATGGTTAGAATTTATTCTTAATACTTTTCTCGTAGTTGTGGATGCTTGCGGGAGGGTTAATCATAAGTAGGAGGTTTGTTCAAGTAAGAACAACACCTAAGCACCAGTCCACCCACATATCAAATTATCAAAGTAGCAAACACAAATCGAACCAACATGATGGAAGTGACTAGATGAAATTCCTGTGTACCCTCAAGAACGCTTTGCTTACTATAAGAGACCGTTTTGGCCTGTCCTTTTCCTCGAAAGGATTGTGATACCTTGTTGTACTTTTGTTAGTTCTACCAATACTTGCTCGTTACAAATTATCTGGCTATCAAACTACTCTGTTACTTACAGTTTCAGCACTTGGAGACATTACCTTCCTGAACACCGCTTGTCATTTCCTTCTGCTCCTCACTGGGTTCGACACTCTTACTTATCGAAAAGAGCTACAATTTATCCGCTATACTTGTGGGTAATCACATGCACATGTGACAGTGCACCTAAATGGATTGGAAAAACACATGTGTCTCACTTGGTGCATGTTTACTCCCTGTGCAAGAAATTTCAAACATTGAGAATCTTTATTTTTAAAATCTAGTACATCCAAAACTTATTTGAAATTCATGAAACTTATCGTGTTGTCATATGGACACCAGTAGATAGTGGTATTGTACTTTGTTGTCAAATTTGAGACAAGTTTTGATGTAATCTTTATCTTCTTACAAACGGCAGATAATTAATATTTGGGAATCAATATCGCAAACCGATTATTTATTCGAACCATGGGCGTTAGACCAACAATGGATACATGCCATGCTTCGGTTAGGAAAAGTAAAGCGGCAACATTAATCATCAAACACTAGTAGAAAACAGGGCTTTGGTGCAGCCCACATAAGAGCATTAATCCCGATCGTGTTACGAACCGGGACTAATGGGTGCATCAGTCCCGGTTCGTGAGGCCAGGACGTCGGCCGGGCCTCGGCAAGCACCAATCCCGGTCATCTGACCCCTTTAGTCCTAGTTCCATACCCAAACTGGGACTAAAGGGCCTCGCTCCTGGCACAGCCCCTTTAGTCCTGGTTGGTGGCTGGAACCGGGACTAAAGGTTGGTCTTCTGTCCCAGTTCTGGCCACCAACCGGGACTAAAGAGATGCCTATATATATGTTCGGCCCTGTCCGCTAACTCCTCTGTTTTTTGGCCAGCTGGCATGTGGGAGGTGTGCCGCTCTCTGCTCTCACCTCCTATGCACACGTCGTGTTCGGTGAAATGCCAGAGCCACACATAAGCTTTCTCCTCTCCAAGCTCAATCTCCAAGCTATATTTTCCCCAAGATTGGTCTAGGTTTGGCAGTGCACCAACTACACAAGTGTTCTAAAAGGTTAGCAACTTCATTGTTTCATCAATCACTACTAGTTTAGCTCATTTCAAATGTTCTAGAAGTAGAGTGGTTTGTGGGTTTTAGTGGAGGAGTGTATGTGGGAGTCCTTTTGATTTAGATGCACAATTTGAGCTGAAATTAACTTCTTAGAGTCTGCACATGTGTAGTGTGTCGTCCCCGTCACCATCCTCACCGCCGTCGATCGCCCGCATCGATCTCGTCATCGGCACCACCATGGTGAGCCTCTTGTTATTATGTTCTTTGTAAAAGAGAATTTTTTTTACTTGTATGATTTAGATAGATACTTGCATAATTTTCTTACTTTTATTATAGTTTGTTATTATATAGTGCCATGGTTTTGGTATCCGCCCCCGCCGGCCCTCGTCCGTTCTATGATTCGGATGTGGTATATTATCTTTTATTACTATTTATTTTACTAGCACATATGCCCGTGCGTTGCAACGGGAAAAATTGATGTTTTGTGCAAGTAAAATGTCTCACAACACCGGATTCACTATTAAAAAAATGCTGCAACACTCCTTTACAAAATGAACATAAAAAATACGATGCAATTTAGCCATGTTCATATTTTCTTTCTTGGGCATAATCTCCCAGTGATTCCATCTAAGTATAATCCTTCCTTTAGTTACCGTGACGTCCTCATCCGTTTTAGCCGGGAATCAAATCCTTCCTTTTCTAATTTAATATCCCCAACACATTGAAGCATACAGATACTTCCTTTTAACTATTCTACCTATTTACCTCAAGTCCTTCCTTTAATTAGCCTCATGTATTTGAAAATTCTATTTATTAAGACCACAATCTTTTTTTTAATTATTCCACCGGTTTATCCATAATCCTTTTTTAATTAGCCACATCCGTTTAAATATTTTATTTAAGTCCACAATCCTTTCTTTAATTAGCTCATTCGCTTAAACATGAGGACTGTCACTCATATATTTAGAGCAAGTTGGGATCTACCATTCTTAAGAAGTTGCTCCCCACTTCTACCTATTTTCTCACCATGCACACTATCCACATCAACAACTATGCCATCTCAGCAAAAAACTAATCCCACAAGGACATGTCATCACTTTCTTGGTCCACCCATGAACCAGCAGCTAACGTACGTTATCGGACACAAATGCAGCCACCAATGCAACCCACGTATTCAAACTATCGATGCATCTCCCAACTGTTATCCCCAAGTGTTTTAGTCTGTTTGGCTCCTTCAGCATTGTCTGTTCCTCCACCTTCCATCCATGCTTCCCTTCATCTCCCCCAATCAATAAATCTCTACTGTCTACTGCAGTTCTTCCAGTTCTTCTCTTCTTCCCTCTATTTATGCATCTCTCAAAATTGCTTTTGTTGCCGACCAGGAGCCCCAAGATGGTCGCCGGCGCAGACTATGTTGGCCCAAGCCTACGCCTCTCCGTTGACCCGATCACAGTGAACCACGCGTGTCACCCCCGACGTCCTCCTCGGGCATCACCTGCGCTAGTGGTGATGGCTCTGCTTCCTCTTTGTCTTCAAAGATCTGAACGATTTTGTTTTGTGTCAGCTTGGTGGGAATATCTTATTCGGAATCAGAATAGCTGGGAAGGGCAAGAGCTGAAGAGCTGAGAAGGGCGAGAGCGACGCCCGCAAGGTGTACTTTGGCAGCCCTCATGGAGGCCACGCTGAGCAAGGTGTAGTCTACCAGATCCCAATCCAAGTAGTGCCTCTGTCGCCCGAGGTAAGATCAGGAAGATGAGGCCGCCCCCATCTTTTCTTTATCAAGATCTCCACGTCTGTGTACTTTCCCTGATGGCCTGGACATTGTGGCATGTGCAAGACAATTAGAGATGCATATGCGCTTTGTGTTCCTGATGTGTATAACTGCCTACGCAGGTTGTTTTCATCTTTTTAGTGATTTCTTTTTGAGACTTTAGTGCTTGATTTATGGGCTGAACATGTGTACAGATTCTAAAATGTATGGATGTGTTTCTGTCAGATGTCTCTATATTTTGTGCTTTCGCTTTGAAAAGTGTGGGTTCCTATTATAGATAACCAATCAAAAATTTCTATTAGTGGTTTTGTCAGGCCTCCATCCAGGTTTCATGCTTCAAGGTGTTTGTGTCGGGTTGGGCTTAGGCTTAGTTTTCAGTGAAACGTATGCCCAGCCCCAGGATTATCAGGAACCACGCCATTTTGTATATGTCATTATTCTTCGTCGTAAAATGGATCAAGTTGTTCAATGCAAGCTAATTTCTATTTAGGCGCACTAACACCGTGGGGCTCACAAATTAGCATGGATTATCTTAGTTTTTAGCTACGTTGCACTTTTAATAGACAATCAAATTGTATTGTGTTCAATTATTATGAGACAAATCTCATCAGATGTCATTTCCATTTTTATGTTATTCATTATTCATTGTAATTTCCACAAAGAAGGATGCATTTAATTCGCGGTGGATATACTCCAAAATAGACTAATTCATCTAATTATATATAATTCCATCAAAGGTTCAAACAAACGTATATTGTATTTCTTTTCAAGATCTATTTTTTTGTCAATCCAGGATCCTCCTCCTAGGTTGTGCTGTAAATTCCCGCGGCAATGCGCGGGGTATCATCTAGTTTAGTAAATGTGAATGACGCATAGGTTGTTGCATCGAAGAGGGCCTGTTTAAATTCCCACGATGTTAATTTATTTTGACCTAATTATTTTCCGCGGACTCTATGAAGCCCACAAAAGGCCCATTGAAATAAAAAGGACTGAACCAAGCCAAACATATCTATTCCCTTTAATAGTTGGACTGAACCAAACCAAGAATACCTATTCCCTTTAGTAGTAGGTGTAGATTTAGTGTTTATGACCAACGTGACATAGATGTTTTTATCTAGGAGGTATGTGAACCATAAATTCCAACTTACCCTCTCGTCAAGAGGTCAAATATAGTTGAAAAAGAAAACAATTACTGGAAGAAAAAATTGAAAAGCATTGAGGAGGAGAATATGGAATTGGAATTGCATGTTTCCGATGTCGTCGATGATCACAAGATCCAGATGGATGCAATGCGCTTCAATATTAGAAAAACTAGAAAATATTCCATTGATAATGAGGCTTGGCATCATTATGCTGCTGGATCAGTTGTTAACTTAGTTACGATTATGATCCCAGTTGTTGCAGCATTTAAATGTTTTACATAGTTGTATGTTAGTTTCATTATATGTTTTAATTAGATGCTATAGAGAGCTATATGTTGTTTTGTGAGAACCATGTATGAACTTTATGTATGTATATTTTCAGTAATGACATTTGATCACTAATGTACTTTGGTTTTAATGTGATGATGAACTTGTATTAATTTGGCCACTTCTCTAATCATGATGTTTTGTAATGGTTTTTGATACACTTAATTATATAATGCACCCAGATGAACCGGCAATGGATGTACGGTGACCGACGCACCTCCGAGTACATTGAGGTCCTGCATAATTTTCTCGAACTGGTTGAGGCAAACAAGCAGAATGGTTTTATGTATTTTCCATGTACTATCTATGAGAATACAAAGGAGTACTCTAATTCAAAAACCTTCACTTGCACCTGCTTGAGAAGGGTTTCATGCCATACTATAATGTTTGGACCAAGCACGGAGAAAGAGGGGTGCTACCCGTTGAGCACTGCATTGGTTTTCCCTTGAAGAGGAAAGGGTGATGCAGTAAAGTAGCGTAAGTATTTCCCTCAGTTTTGAGAACCAAGGTATCAATCCAGTAGGAGACCACGCTCTAGTCCCTTGTACCTACACAAACAAATAAGAACCTTGCAACCAACGCGATAAAGGGGTTGTCAATCCCTTCACGTCCACTTGCAAAAGTGAGATCTGATAGAGATGATAAGATAATATTTTTGGTATTTTTATGATAAAGACTAAAAGGTAAAGAAAGCAAAATAAAGGGTGATAGAAATAACGATAGATTAATATGATAGAGAATAGACCCGGGGGCCATAGGTTTCACTAGTGGCTTCTGTCAAGAGCATACGTATTATGGTGGGTGAACGAATTATTGTCGAGCAATTGATAGAATTGAGCATAGTTATGAGAATATCTAGGTATGATCATGTATATAGGCATCACGTCCCTGACAAGTAGACCGACTCCTGCCTGCATCTACTACTATTACTCCACACATTGACCGCTATCTAGCGTGCATCTAGAGTATTAAGTTCATAAGAACAGAGTGACGCATTAGGCAAGATGACATGATGTAGAAGGATAAACTCATGCAATATGATATAAACCCCATCTTTTTATCCTCGATGGCAACAATACAATACGTGTCGTTTCCCCTTCTGTCACTGGGATCAAGCACTGCAAGATTGAACCCAAAGCTAAGCACTTCTCCCATTGCAAGAAAGATCAATCTAGTAGGCCAAATCAAACTGATAATTCGAAGAAACTTGCAAAGATAACCAATCATACATAAAAGAATTCAGAGGAGATTCTAATATTGTTCATAGATAATCTTGATCATAAACCCACAATTCATCGGATCACGACAAACACACCGCCAAAGAAGATTACATCAAATAGATCTCCAAGAGAATCAAGGAGAATTTTGTATTGAGATCCAAAGAGAGAGAAGAAGCCATCTAGCTGATAAGTATGGACCCGAAGGTCTGAGGTAAACTACTTACACATCATCGGAGAGGCTATGGTGTTGATGTAGAAGCCATCCGTAATCAATGGCCCCCTCCGGTGGAGCGCCGGAAAAGGCCCCAAGATGGGATCTCACGGGTACAGAGAGTTGCGGCGGTGAAAATAGGGTTTCGGCTCCTCTTCTGATGTTTCCAGGGTATATGAGTATATATAGGCGAAAGAGGTCGGTCAGGAGAGCCACAAGGGGCCCACGAGGGTGGGGGCGCCCACAGGGGCAGGCGCGCCTTCCTGCCTCGTGGCCTCCTCGTTGATTGCTTGACATCCACTCCAAGTCCTCTGAATCACGTTTGTTCCGAAAATCACGTTCCCGATGGTTTCATTCCGTTTGGACTCCGTTTGATATTCCTTTTCTGCGGAACACTGAAATAGGCAAAAAAAACTGCAATTTTGGTTGGGCCTCCGGTTAATAGGTTAGTCCCAAAAATAATATAAAAGTGTATAATAAGGCCCATTAAACATCCAAAATATAATATATATAATAGCATGGAAAAATAAAAAATTATAGATACATTGGAGACGTATCAAGCATCCCCAAGCTTAATTCCTGCTCGTCCTCGAGTTGGCAAATGATAAAAACAAATTTTTTGATGTGGAATGCTACTTAGCATAACTTTCAATGTAATTCTCTTTATTTGTGGAAAGAATATTCAGACCCAACAGATTCAAGAAAAAAGTTTAATGTTGACATAAAAACAATAATACTTCAAACATGGTAACCAAGCAATTATGTGTTATCAAAATAACATAGCCAAAGAAAGCTTATCCCTACAAAATCATATAGTTAGGCCATGCTTCATTTTCGTCACGCAAAACTTTCTCATCATGCACAACCCCGGTTTCAGCCAAGCAATTGGTTCATACTTTTTAACGCGCTTCAGCCTTTTCAACCCTTCCGCAATACATGAGTGCAAGCCATGGATATAGCACTATGGATGGAATAAAGTATAATGATGGGGGTTATGTGAGAAAAAGAGGTAGAAAGTCTCACATTGACGCGGCTAATCAATAGGCTATGGAGATGCCCATCAATTGATGTTAATGTGAGAAGTAGGGATTGCCATGCAACGGATGCACTAGAGCTATCAATATATGAAAGCTCAACAAAAGAAACTATGTGGGTGTGCATCCAACTTGCTTGCTCAAGAAGACCTAGGGCATTTTGAGGAAGCCCATCATTGGAATATACAAGCCAAGTTCTATAATGGAAAATTCCCACTAGTATATAAAAGTGACAACATAGGAGACTCTCTATCATGAAGATCACGGTGCTACTTTGAAGCACAAGTGTGGAAAAGGGATAGTAACATTGTCCCTTCTCTCTTTTTTTTATCATTTTTTTCTTAGGCCTTTTTCTTTTTTTTCTTTGGCCTCTTTTTTTCTCTTTTTTTATTTAGTCCAGAATCTCATCGCGACTTGTAGGGGAATCATAGTCTCCATCATCCTTTCCTCACATGGGACAATGCTCTAATAATTATGATCATCACACTTTTGTTTTGTTACAACTCAAGAATTACAAACTCAATACTTAGAACAAAATATGACTCTATGTGAATGCCTCCGGCAGTGTACCGGGATATGCAATGAATCAAGAGTGACATGTATGAAAAATTATGAATGGTGGCTTTGCCACAAATACAATGTCAACTACATGATCATGCAAGGCAATATGACAATGATGGAGCGTGTCATAATAAACGGAACGGTGGAAAGTTGCATGGAAATATATCTTGGAATGGCTATGGAAATGCCATAATAGGTAGGTATGGTGGCTGTTTTGAGGAAGATATAAGGAGGTTTTATGTGTGATAGAGCGTATCATATCACGGGGTTTGGATGCACCGGTGAAGTTTGCACCAACTCTCAAGGTGAGAACGGGCAATGCACGGTACCGTAGAGGCTAGCAAATTGTGGAAAGGTAAGAGTGCGTATAATCCATGTACTCACATTAGTCATAAAGAACTCATATACTTATTGCAAAAGTTTATTAGCCCTCGAAGCAAAGTACTACTACACATGCCCCTAGGGGAAGGGGGAAGTGTTGGTAGGATTTAACCATCGCGTGATCCCGACCTCCACACATAAGGAAAGCAATAAAAGAACATCTTATGCATCAAGTTTGTCACACAACTTTTACCATACGTGCATGCTACGGGACTTGCCAACCTTAACACTAGTATTTCTCAATTTCACAATTACTCAACTAGCACAACTCAAATATTACCACCTTTATATCTCAAAACAATTATCAAGTATCAACTTCTCATGATATTCAATGAACTCAATATGGAAGTTTTTATTATACTCATCTTGGATGCCTATTATATTAGGACTAATTTCATGATTAAAGCAAATTACCATGCTGTTTAAGACTCTCAAAATAATATAAGTGAAGCATGAGAGATCAATAATTTCTATAAAATAAAACCACCACCGTGCTCTCAAAACATATAAGTGAAGCACTAGAGCAAAAACTATATAGCTCAAAAGATACAAGTGAAGCGCATAGAGTATTCTAATAAATTCCAAATCATGTGTTTCTCTCTCAAAAGTTGTGTACAGCAAGGATGATTGTGGTAAACTAAAAAGCAAAGACTCAAATCATACAAAACGCTCCAAGCAAAACACATATCATGTGGTGAATAAAAATATAGCCCCAAATAAAGTTACCGATAGACGAAAACGAAAGAGGGGATGCCTTCCGGGGCATCCCCAAGCTTAGGCTCTTGCCAATCCTTGTTCCATAATCCATCAAATCTTTACCCAAAACTTGAAAACTTCACAACACAAAACTCAACAGAAAATCTTAGGAGCTCCGTTAGCGAAATAAAACAAACCACCACTTTAAGGTACTGTAATGAACTCATTCTTTTTTTTATATTGGTGTTAAACCTACTGTATTCCAACTTATCTATGGTTTATAAGCTCTTTTACTAGCCATAGATTCATAAAAATAAGCAAACAACACACGAAAAACAGAATCTGTCAAAAACAAAACAGTCTGTAGTGATCTGTATCTAAGTTAAACTTTTGGAACCTAAACAATTCTGATAAATTAGGAACTCCTAGATAATTTGTTTATTAATCTTCTACAAAAATAATCAATTGAAAATCATGTTTCTGTGATTTATGAAAACTAATCTTGTGTGTGCAAAGTTTTTGTTCCACGAGCAAAACATGATCAGCACCAAGGCTCCATGGGTGTTAGAATCATTACTGTGTAATCTAGATAATTGACTCTAGTGCAAGTGGGAGACTGAAGGAAATATGCCCTAGAGGCAATAATAAAGTTATTAGTTATTTCCTTATATCATGATAAATGTTTATTATTCATGCTAGAATTGTATTAACCGGAAACATAATACATGTGTGAATACATAGACAAACAGAGTGTCACTAGTATGCCTCTACTTGACTAGCTCGTTAATCAAAGATGGTTATGTTTCCTAACCATGAACAAGGAGTTGTTATTTGATTAACGGGATCACATCATTAAGTGAATGATCTGATTGACATGACCCATTCCATTAGCTTAGCACCCGATCGTTTAGTATGTTGCTATTGCTTTCTTCATGACTTATACATGTTCCTATAACTATGAGATTATGCAACTCCCGTTTGCCGGAGGAACACATTGTGTGCTACCAAATGTCAGAACGTAACTGGGTGATTATAAAGGAGCTCTACAGGTGTCTCCAAAGGTACATGTTTGGTTGGCGTATTTCGAGATTAGGATTTGTCACTCCGATTGTCGGAGAGGTATCTCTGGGCCCTCTCGGTAATGCACATCACTTAAGCCTTGCAAGCATTGCAACTAATGAGTTAGTTGCGGGATGATGTATTACAGAACAAGTAAAGAGACTTGCCGGTAACGAGATTGAACTAGGTATTGGAATACCGGCGATGGAATCTCGGGCAAGTAACATACCGATGACAAAGGGAACAACGTATGTTGTTATGCGGTCTGACCGATAAAGATCTTCGTAGAATATGTAGGAGCCAATATGGGCATCCAGGTCCCGCTATTGGTTATTGACCAGAGACATGTCTCGGTCATGTCTACATTGTTCTCGAACCCGTAGGGTCCGCACGCTTAAGGTTACGATGACAGTTATGTTATGAGTTTATGCATTTTGATATACCGAAGTTTGTCCGGAGTCCCGGATGTGATCACGGACATGACGAGGAGTCTCGAAATGGTCGAGACATAAAGATTGATATATTGGAAGCCTATGTTTGGATATCGGAAGTGTTCCGGGTGAAATCGGGATTTTACCGGAGTACCGGGAGGTTACCGGAACCCCCCGGGAGCTACATGGGCCTTAATGGGCCTTAGTGGAAGAAGAGGAGAGGCGGCCAGGGCTGGGCCGCGCGCCCCTCACCCCTAGTCCGAATAGGACAAGGACAGAGGGGGCCGGCGCCCCTCCTTCTCTCTCTCTCTCTTTTCCCACCTCGCGAGTCCTATTCCAACTAGGATTCGGGAAGAAGTCCTACTCCCGGAGGGAGTAGGACTCCTCCTGGCGCGCCCTATGTGGCCGGCGGGCCTCCCCCTCTTGGTCCTTTATATACGGAGGCAGGGGCACCCCAGAGACACACAAGTTGATCCACGTGATCTTATTCTTAGCCGTGTGCGGCGCCCCCAGCCACCATAGACCTCGATAATATTGTAGCGGTGCTTAGGCGAAGCCCTGCAGCAGTAACGTATCAAGATCGTCACCACGCCGTCGTGCTGACGGAACTCTTCCCCGACACTTTGCTGGATCGGAGTCCGGGGATCGTCATCGAGTTGAACGTGTGCTAGAACTCGGAGGTGCCGTAGTTTCGGTGCTTGATCGGTCGGGCCGTGAAGACGTACGACTACATCAACCAAACGCTTCCGTTGTCGATCTACCGGGTATGTAGATCACACTCTCCCCTCATTGTTATGCATCACCATGATCTTGCGTGTGCGAAGGAAAATTTTTGAAATTACTACGTTCCCTAACAGTGGCATCCGAGCCTAGGTTTTAAATGTTGATGTTATATGCACGGGTAGAACACAAGTGAGTTGTGGGCGATATAAGTCATACTACTTACCAGCATGTCATACTTTGGTTCGGCGGTATTGTTGGATGAAGCGGCCCGGACCGACATTACGCATACGCTTACGCGAGACCGGTTCTCCCGACATGCTTTGCACAGAGGTGGTTTGCGGGTGACAGTTTCTCAAACTTTAGTTGAATTGAGTGTGGCTATGCCCGGTCCTTGCAAAGGTTAAAACAGCACCAACTTGACAAACTATCATTGTGGTTTTGATGCGTAGGTAAGATTACTTCTTGCTTAAGCCCGTAGCAGCCACGTAAAACTTGCAACAACAAACTAGAGGATGTCTAACTTGTTTTTGCAGGGCATGTTGTGATGTGATATGGTCAAGACATGATGCTGATTTTTATTGTATGAGATGATCTTGTTTTGTAACCGAGTTATCGGCAACTGGCAGGAGCCATATGGTTGTCGTTTTATTGTATGCAATGCAATCGCGACGTAATGCTTTACTTTATCACTAAGCGGTAGCGATAGTCGTGGAAGCACAAGCTTGGCGAGAAGACAACGATGCTACGATGGAGATCAAGGTGTCGCGCCGATGATGATGGTGATCACGGCGGTGCTTCAGAGATGGAGATCACAAGCACAAGATGATGATGGCCATATCATATCGCTTATATTGATTGCATGTGATGTTTATCTTTTATGCATCTTATCTTGCTTTGATTGACGGTAGCATTATAAGATGATCTCTCACTAATTATCAAGAATCCCTGAGTATGCACCGTTGCGAAAGTTCTTCGTGCTGAGACACCACGTGATAATCGGGTGTGATAGGCTCTACGTTCAAATACAACGGGTGCAAAATAGTTGCACACGCGGAATACTCAGGTTATACTTGACGAGCCAAGCATATACAGATATGGCCTCGGAACACGAAGACCGAAAGGTCGAGCGTGAATCATATAGTAGATATGATCAACATAGTGATGTTCACCAATGAAACTACTCCATCTCACGTGATGATCGGACATGGTTTAGTTGATTTGGATCACGTAATCACTTAGAGGATTAGAGGGATGTCTATCTAAGTGGGAGTTCTTTAAGTAAATTAACTAAACTTAAATTTATCATGAAACTTAGTACCTGATAAGTATCTTGCTTGTTTATGCTTGATTGTAGATAGATGGCTCGTGCTGTTGTTCCGTTGAATTTTAATGCGTTCCTTGAGAAAGCAAAGTTGAAAGATGATGGTAGCAATTACACGGACTGGGTCCGTAACTTGAGGATTATCCTCATTGCTGCACAGAAGAATTATGTCCTAGAAGCACCGCTGGGTGCCAGGCCTGCTGCAGGAGCAACGCCGGATGTTATGAACGGCTGGCAGAGCAAAGCTGATGACTACTCAATAGTTCAGTGTGCCATGCTTTACGGCTTAGAATCGGGACTTCAACGACGTTTTGAACGTCATGGAGCATATGAGATGTTCCAGGAGTTGAAGTTAATATTTCAAGCAAATGCCCGGATTGAGAGATATGAAGTCTCCAATAAGTTCTATAGCTGCAAGATGGAGGAAAACAGTTCTATCAGTGAGCATATACTCAAATGTCTGGGTATAATAATCACTTGATTCAATTGGGAGTTAATCTTCCAGATGATTGCGTCATTGACAGAATTCTCCAATCACTGCCACCAAGCTACAAGAGCTTCGTGATGAACTATAATATGCAAGGGATGAATAAGACTATTCCCGAGCTCTTCGCAATGCTGAAAGCTGCGAAGGTAGAAATCAAGAAGGAGCATCAAGTGTTGATGGTAAACAAGACCACTAGTTTCAAGAAAAAGGGCAAAGGGAAGAAGAAGGGGAATTTCAAGAAGAACAGCAAACAAGTTGCTGCTCAAGAGAAGAAACCCAAGTCTGGACCTAAGCCTGAAACTGAGTGCTTCTACTGCAAGCAGACTGGTCACTGGAAGCGGAACTGCCCCAAGTATTTGGCGGATAAGAAGGATGGCAAGGTGAACAAAGGTATATGTGATATACATGTTATTGATGTGTACCTTAATAATGCTCGCTGTAGCACCTGGGTATTTGATACTGGTTCTATTGCTAATATTTGCAACTCGGAACAGGGACTACAGATTAAGCGAAGATTGGCTAAGGACGAGGTGACGATGTGCGTGGGAAACGGTTCCAAAGTCGATGTGATCGTAGTCGGCACGCTACCTCTACATCTACCTTAGGGATTAATATTAGACCTAAATAATTGTTATTTCGTGCCAGCGTTAAGCATGAACATTATACCTGGATCTTGTTTGATGCGAGACGGTTATTCATTTAAATCAGAGAATAATGATTGTTCTATTTATATGAGTAATATATTTTATGGTCATGCACCCTTGAAGAGTGGTCTATTCTTATTGAATCTCAATAGTAGTAACACACATATTCATAATGTTGAAGCCAAAAGATGCAGAGTTGATAATGATAGTGCAACTTATTTGTGGCACTGCCGTTTAGGTCATATCGTTGTAAAGCGCATGAAGAAACTCCATACTGATGGACTTTTGGAACCACTTGATTATGAATCACTTGGTACTTGCGAACCGTGCCTCATGGGCAAGATGACCAAAACACCGTTCTCCGGTACTATGGAGAGAGCAACAGATTTGTTGGAAATCATACATACAGATGTATGTGGTCCGATGAATATTGAGGCTCGTGGCGGATATCGTTATTTTCTCACCTTCATAGATGACTTAAGCGGATATGGGTATATCTACTTAATGAAACATAAGTCTGAAACATTTGAAAAGTTCAAAGAATTTCAGAGTGAAGTTGAAAATCGTCGTAACAAGAAAATAAAGTTTCTACGATCTGATCATGGAGGAGAATATTTGAGTTACGAGTTTGGTGTACATTTGAAAAATTGTGGAATAGTTTCGCAACTCACGCCACCCGGAACACCACAGCGCAATGGTGTGTCCGAACGTCGTAATCGTACTTTACTAGATATGGTGCGATCTATGATGTCTCTTACTGATTTACCGCTATCGTTTTGGGGATACGCTCTAGAGACGGCCGCATTCACGTTAAATAGGGCACCATCAAAATCCGTTGAGACGACGCCTTATGAACTATGGTTTGGCAAGAAACCAAAGTTGTCGTTTCTGAAAGTTTGGGGCTGTGATGCTTATGTGAAAAAGTTTCAACCTGATAAGCTCGAACCCAAATCGGAGAAATGTGTCTTCATAGGATATCCAAAGGAGACTATTGGATACACCTTCTATCACAGATCCGAAGGCAAGACTTTTATTGCTAAGTTCAAAAACTTTCTAGAGAAGGACTTTCTCTCGAAAGAAGTGAGTGGGAGGAAAGTAGAACTTGACGAGGTAACTGTACCTGCTCCCTTATTGGAAAGTAGTACATCACAGAAAACTGTTTCTATGACACCTACACCAGTGAGTGAGGAAGCTAATGATGATGATCATGAAACTTCAGAACAAGATACTACTGAACCTCGTAGATCAACCAGAGTAAGATCCACGCCAGAGTGGTACGGTAATCCTGTTCTGCAAGTCATGCTACTAGATCATGATGAACCTACGAACTATGAAGAAGCGATGGTGAGCCCAGATTACGCAAAGTGGCTTGAAGCCATGAAATCTGAGATGGGATCCATGTATGAGAACAAAGTATGGACTTTGGTTGACTTGCCCGATGATCGGCAAGCAATTGAGAATAAATGGATCTTCAAGAAGAAGACTGACGCTGATGGTAATATTACTATCTACAAAGCTCGACTTGTCGCAAAAGGTTTTCGGCAAGTTCAAGGGATTGACTACGATAAGACCTTCTCACCCATAGCGATGCTTAAGTCTGTCCGAATCATGTTAGCAATTGCCACATTTTATGATTATGAAATTTGGCAGATGGATGTCAAAACTGCATTCCTGAATGGATTTCTGGAAGAAGAGTGTATATGATGCAACCAGAAGGTTTTGTCGATCCAAAGGGAGCTAACAAAGTGTGCAAGCTCCAGTGATCCATTTATGGACTGGTGCAAGCCTCTCGGAGTTGGAATAAACGTTTTGATAGTGTGATCAAAGCATTTGGTTTTATACAGACTTTTGGAGAAGCCTGTATTTACAAGAAAGTGAGTGGGAGCTCTATAGCATTTCTGATATTATATGTAGATGACATATTACTAATTGGAAATGATATAGAATTTCTGGATAGCATAAAGGGATACTTGAATAAGAGTTTTTCAATGAAAGACCTCGGTGAAGCTTCTTACATATTAGGCATAAAGATCTATAGAGATAGATCAAGACGTTTAATTGGACTTTCACAAAGCACATACCTTGACAAGATTTTGAAAAAGTTCAAAATGGATCAAGCAAAGAAAGGGTTCTTGCCTGTGTTACAAGGTGTGAAGTTGAGTCAGACTCAATGCCCGACCACTACAGAAGATAGAGAGAAAATGAAAGATGTTCCCTATGCTTCAGCCATAGGCTCTATCATGTATGCAATGCTGTGTACCAGACCTGATGTGTGCCTTGCTATAAGTCTAGCAGGGAGGTACCAAAGTCATCTAGGAGTGGATCACTGGACAGCGGTCAAGAACATCCTGAAGTACCTCAAAAGGACTAAGGATATGTTTCTCGTATATGGAGGTGACAAAGAGCTCATCGTAAACGGTTACGTTGATGCAAGCTTTGACACTAATCCGGACGATTCTAAATCGCAAACCGGATACGTGTTTACATTAAATGGTGGAGCTGTCAGTTGGTGCAGTTCTAAACAAAGCGTCATGGCGGGATCTACGTGTGAAGCGGCTTACATATTAGGCATTAAGATCTATAGAGATATATCAAGACGCTTAATTGGACTTTCACAAAGCACATACCTTGACAAAGTTTTGAAGAAGTTCAAAATGGATCAAGCAAAGAAAGGGTTCTTGCCTGTGTTACAAGGTGTGAAGTTGAGTAAGACTCAATGCCCGACCACTGTAGAAGATAGAGAGAATATGAAAGATGTTCCCTATGCTTCAGCCATAGGCTCTATCATGTATGCAATGCTGTGTACTAGACCTGATGTGTGCCTTGCTATAAGTCTAGCAGGGAGGTACCAAAGTAATCCAGGAGTGGATCACTGGACAGCGGTCAAGAACATCCTGAAGTACCTGAAAAGGACTAAGGATATGTTTCTCGTATATGGAGGTGACAAAGAGCTCATCGTAAACGTTACGTTGATGCAAGCTTTGACACTGATCCGGACGATTCTAAATCGCAAACCGGATACGTGTTTACATTAAACGATGGAGCTGACAGTTGGTGCAGTTCTAAACAAAGCGTCATGGCGGGATCTACGTGTGAAGCGGAGTACATAGCTGCTTCGGAAGCAGCAAATGAAGGAGTCTGGATGAAGGAGTTCATATCCGATCTAGGTGTCATACCTAGTGCATCGGGTCCAATGAAAATCTTTTGTGACAATACTGGTGCAATTGCCTTGGCAAAGGAATCCAGATTTCACAAGAGAACCAAGCACATCAAGAGACGCTTCAATTCCATCCGGGATCTAGTCCAGGTGGGAGACATAGAGATTTGCAAGATACATATGGATCTGAATGTTGCAGACCCATTGACTAAGCCTCTTCCACGAGCAAAACATGACCAGCACCAAGGCTCCATGGGTGTTAGAATCATTACTGTGTAATCTAGATTATTGACTCTAGTGCAAGTGGGAGACTGAAGGAAATATGCCCTAGAGGCAATAATAAAGTTATTATTTATTTCCTTATATCATGATAAATGTTTATTATTCATGCTAGAATTGTATTAACCGAAAACATAATACATGTGTGAATACATAGACAAACAGAGTGTCACTAGTATGCCTCTACTTGACTAGCTCGTTAATCAAAGATGGTTATGTTTCCTAACCATGAACAAGGAGTTGTTATTTGATTAACGGGATCACATCATTAAGTGAATGATCTGATTGACATGACCCATTCCATTAGCTTAGCACCCGATCGTTTAGTATGTTGCTATTGCTTTCTTCATGACTTATACATGTTCCTATAACTATGAGATTATGCAACTCCCGTTTGCCGGAGGAACACTTTGTGTGCTACCAAATGTCACAACGTAACTGGGTGATTATAAAGGAGCTCTACAGGTGTCTCCAAAGGTACATGTTAGGTTGGCGAATTTCGAGATTAGGATTTGTCACTCTGATTGTCGGAGAGGTATCTCTGGGCCCTCTCGGTAATGCACATCACTTAAGCCTTGCAAGCATTTCAACTAATGAGTTAGTTGCGGGATGATGTATTACAGAACGAGTAAAGAGACTTGCCGGTAACGAGTTTGAACTAGGTATTGGAATACCGGCGATCGAATCTCGGGCAAGTAACATACCGATGACAAAGGGAACAACGTATGTTGTTATGCGGTCTGACCGATAAAGATCTTTGTAGAATATGTAGGAGCCAATATGGGCATCCAGGTCCCGCTATTGGTTATTGACCGGAGACATGTCTCGGTCATGTCTACATTGTTCTCGAACCAGTAGGGTCCGCACGCTTAAGGTTACGATGACAGTTATATTATGAGTTTATGCATTTTCATATACCGAAGTTTGTTCGGAGTGCCGGATGTGATCACGGACATGACGAGGAGTCTTGAAATGGTCGAGACATAAAGATTGATATATTGGAAGCCTATGTTTGGATATCGGAAGTGTTCCGGGTGAAATCGGGATTTTACCGGAGTACCGGGAGGTTATCAGAACCCCCCGAGAGCTACATGGGCCTTAATGGGCCTTAGTGGAAGAAGAGGAGAGGCGGCCAGGGCTGGGCCGCGCGCCCCTCCCCCCTAGTCCGAATAGGACAAGGAGAGAGGGGGCCGGTGCCCCTCCTTCTCTCTCTCTCTCTTTTCCCACCTCGCGAGTCCTATTCCAACTAGGATTGGGGGAGAAGTCCTACTCCCGGAGGGAGTAGGACTCCTCCTGGCGCGCCCTATTTGGCCGGCCGGCCTCCCCCTCTTGGTCCTTTATATACGGAGGCAGGGGCACCCCAGAGACACACAAGTTGATCCACGTGATCTTATTCTTAGCCGTGTGCGGCGCCCCCAGCCACCATAGACCTCGATAATATTGTAGCGGTGCTTAGGCGAAGCCCTGCAGCAATAATGCATCAAGATCATCACCACGCCGTCGTGCTGACGGAACTCTTCCCCGACACTTTGCTGGATCGGAGTCCGGGGATCGTCATCGAGCTGAACGTGTGCTAGAACTCGGAGGTGCCGTAGTTTCGGTGCTTGATCGGTCGGGCCGTGAAGACGTACGACTACATCAACCAAACGCTTCCGTTGTTGATCTACAGGGTACGTAGATCACACTCTTCCCTCGTTGCTATGCATCACCATGATCTTGCGTGTGCGTAGGAAATTTTTTGAAATTACTACGTTCCCCAACACTTTTATCAAAAACTACATAAGATTGAACATTCTCCAAATATGTGGGATCTAAAGTTGACAATCTTCCAAACCCACTTTCAATATTATTGCAAACATTATTATCAATCTCATATTCATCATGGGGCTTAAATAAATTTTCAAGATCATAAGAAGAATCACCCCAATCATGAACATTGCAACAAGTAGTAGACATAGCAAACCTAGCATCCCCAAGCCCAGGGTTTTGCACATTATTAGTATAATTGACATCAAGAGAATTTATAGTAAAATCATTGCAATCATGCCTTTTATTCCAGGAGCTATCATGAATCTCTTCATAAATTTCTTCATCACAATTTTTAGATTCACGAATTTCAAGCAAAACTTCATAAAGATAATCTAGTGCACAAAACTCACTAGCACTTGGTTTATCATAATTGGATCTCTTAAAAAGATTAGCAAGGGGATGAGGATCCATAAACGTTTAGCAAGCGAAGATGCAAGCAAAAAGAAAGCACATGGAAACACAAACAAAAAGACATACGGGAAGAAGGCGAAGAAAAGGCAAAGGTGAAGTGGGGGAGAGGAAAACGAGAGGAAAATGGCAAATAATGTAATGCTAGGGATAAGAGTTTTTGATGGGTACTTGGTATGTCTTGAGTTGTGTGTAGACTACCCTGCAACGGCGCCAGAAATCCTTCTTGCTACCTCTTGAGCACTGCGTTGCACTACAAAAAAAATACACTTCCGTGATGATACGTGTTTGTCACAGTAGGTTGCTTTTTTGTCATGCATGTATATCCATGACAAATTTATGACAGAATCAAGACAGTCATACCTGTGTTGTCGTAGAGGTGTTCCATGACATTACCAAAATTATCATGACGGAAGTGTCCACTTCCATGACGATAAATCGCGCATCACAGAAGAGCTTTCGTCAAGGGTGACCGACACGTGGCATCCACCGTAACGGAACGTCGTTAAGCTATCGGGTGGGGTTTTGGATCCGTTAACCCATTAACAGCCCCGACCAATGGGAAATTTCCACGTGTAAAATTCTTATTGGCCGGACGAAACACATGTCAGCTCGTCAGTGGGTCAGATAGGCGCCTATGATACGTCGACACATGACACGGCCCAACAGTGGCCCATTCCGGTGAAAAAGGCCGGCCCTGTAAAAATTCGCAGGCTGGCCCATATAAGGCCTACTTGTGTCAGGTCCATTTAAGCCCACGGCCCATACGAGATGTGCCAATTCGGCCCGTTAAAGATTTGACACCATTGCAGCCCATCGTCAGTTCGAGCCCGTTAACAGCCCGCTATATACTTGGGCTCAATATCGGCCCGATGAGATTTCGGCCTGTTAACGGCCCATTTAATGGATGGGCCAATTTTCAGGATGTGCATCTTTCAGCCTTTTAGCGACCCATTTAAATGTTGGGCTAATTTCCGGCCTGATGTGTCTTTCAGCCTGTTGACGGCCCATAAATCTGATGGGCCATTTGTAGTCGGACCTGAGTTTCGGCCTTTTAGTGGCCCATTTAAGTGTTGGGCCAATTTCTGGCCCGGTGTCACTTTCAGCCTGTTGACGGCCCATAAAACAGTTGGGCCAATTGTAGTCGGACCTGAGTTTTGGCCTTTTAGCGACCCATTTAAGTGTTGGGTAAATTCTCGGCCCTGTGTGCCTTTCGGCCTGTTAACGGACCATAAATGAGTTGGGCCATTTGTAGTGAACCTTAGTTTTGGCCTCTTAATGGCCCATGCCCTTCATGGTCCAATACTAGCCCGGTTTCTCTTTCGGCCTGCTAAAGGCCCACAACACAGTTGGGCCGTTTACAATACGACCTGACTTTCGGCCTCTTAGGGGCCCATGCTCTTCATGGTCCAATACAAGCACGCTGTCTCTTTCAGCCTGCTAAAGGCCTATAGTATAGTTGGGCCGTATGTAGCCCAAACTTAGTAATGTCCTATTAACGGCCCAGGAAATAAATTGGGGCCACCTGTTGCCCACTTCGATGTCGGCCTGTTAACGACCCGGGAGGTAAGAGGGTCGACCATTAACTTTCGGCCTAGTAACGGCCCATTAACTCAATGGGCCCGCTAAAGTTCGTTCATGTCTTTAGGCCAAATTAGATAATTTGAGCCCATTACGACGAGCAAAGGTACGGCATACAGGGAATAACGTTGCACATCCAGAATATATTACAGGAAATTACATCCATTGGGCAATCAAAGATTGATGCCAGTTCAAATAAATGAGCAGAACCTAACCATCTACAACGTCACAATCTGCAACCTCAGCACAGATGACGCCCATAAGCATGTGGGCAAGTTCTGCTGCTTTGCCACACTGTCTCTGAAAACATTGATCAGTTGTTGTGTCGCACGACTCTGCACCTCTGATTCATCCACCATTTCCATCATTGCTTCAGCCATTAATTGGTTCACAAACATACATATATTCCGTTGCATTCGAGACAGAGGATACTGAACAGATTCAGATGGCGATTTTGGCAGGCTTGTATTATTGATAGTGGAGAGTGTCTTGACCACTGCATCATAACGTAAATTAGGACGGGAACCAAATAGATTAATCATGAGTTATTGCCATATTACCTGGCCTAGATTTACTAGAAAGAAACAATGGGGTTGCCTTGCTGTTTTTAGAGTTTATCTTCTAATCTTCAGCAGCCTGCACAAAATTAACACACTAGCATTGCTATCATTGGCCAAGTCAGATAATAGGAAAGCAACATTGACACAACGAACATTTGGGCAACTAGCCTACACCAAATTAACACAATATGGCACAGCTATCATCAGCCAGGTAAGGTAATACGAAAGCAACATTGATACACTGAATGAATGGGCAACCAGAGAAGCACTACAATTCAGTAATGTGCGTGATATGAGATAGCACATTCATGCAGCTCAGATAAAGGTTAGATTCACGCCGATTAACAAAAATCAATATTGGCGCCTTTAACATTTTGCTACAACTAATTTTAGATCAGATAAAGGTTAGATTCACGCCGATTAACAAAATATATGTTGATGTAAAAATATAGTGATATACAATAGGTACTTACATCAGCACTAGAGCACAGAGAATTCCTGCAAGATATTTTCCTCGAATACGATCCCAATGGAGGAAGTCTTGTATCGTTTAACCTTATTTTCTAAAAGAGAGACGGGTAAGAAACATGTAGAAAATATGATCAGAATGCTATAAATTTCCATGATGCGAGGATACACACATGCTTCTTAGAATGGAGTTGACATTCTTTTGCTGGACTGGAGTGGACTAGTTCTTTGGCCACTGGAATCTGCTTATTATCAGTGGGAGTTGGGTTTCTCTGTGCTGGAGCAGTATCTATGAAAAATGGAGTTGGTTTATTATCTCCTGGTGTTTGGATCTTTTGCAAAGACCTGGTTTGTAACCCTTCAGATTCTAACATAGCCGTCTTCCCCTTGCATGCCTTATATAGAAGAATGGTGATTCAGTTATAAAACATGCTACATCAAAGATGGAATAGGTACTGAAGAATAGAAAGGCATGACATATTGACATGTATTCACTCCATCCGGAAATAAATGGATGGGTCTAGGCGTATTTCAGTTCTAGATACATTAAGTTTTATCCATTTCTGCGACATTTAATCCGGACGGAGGGAGTATGATGTAAGAGCTATGGATACAACAGGACAACACAGTAAAAAAAACACTGAAAAACCCACTGCAGAACCAAAGTATTCAAACCCACTGATATGAGATAGTACACTCATGCAGCTCAGGATGCAAAACTATAAGGCAGTTTTCCTTACAAAAATTAACATTGTGGCCTTTAATCATACATTTTGCTACAACTATATTTAGATCAGATAAAGGTTGGATTCACGCCGATTAATAAAATACATGCTGATGTAAAAATATAGTGATATACAACAGGTACTTACATCTACATTGGAGCACAGAGAATTCCTGCAAGAATCTTTCCTCATAAATGATACCATTGCAGAAAATCTTCTATTTGTTAAACTTATTTTCTAAAAGAGAGATGGGTAAGAAACATGTAGAAAATATGATCAGCATGCTATAAAATTTCATGATGCAAGGATATGCACACACTTCTTAGAATTGAGTTGACATATTTTTGCTGGACTGGAGCGGACTAGTTCTTTGGCCACTGGAATCTGCTTATTATCAGTAAGAGTTGGGTTTCTCTGTGCTGGAGCAGTATCTATAAAAACTGGAGTTGGTTTATTATCTCCTGGCGTTTGAATCTTTTGCAAAGTCCTTGTTTGTAACCCTTCAGATTCTAACATAGTCGTCTTCCCCTTGCATGCCTTGTATAGAAGAATGGTGCTTTAATTATAAAACATGCGGCAGCAGAGAGATGAAATAGGTACTGAAGAATAGAAAGGCATGACATATTGACATGTATTCCCTCCATCCGGAAAAAAATGGATGGGTCTAGGCGTATTTTAGTTCTAGATACATCCTTTTTTATCCATTTCGGCAACATGTAATCCGGACGGAGGGAGTATGGTGTAAGAGCTAGAGATACGACAGGACAACACAGCAAAAGAAACTAGTTGAATGTAAAACTGTATGCTAGCGGAATACGTACAGAAATAACTAAGGCAACATACACGTGTATGATTGGGAAAATAAGATGGCATTGCAACAGAGCACTAGAACAACACTTCAATGTAAAAAAACATGGTATGGTAGACAGATGAAGTACATACTGATGAATAACAATGCATAAGATATTCAGAAGCATGATGTCCAAATTAAGCAGATGGCATTGCGATAGAGTAGAATGACAGTACTTGAATTTGAAAACATATTATCATGAATGGAATAGGTACTAAAAAACAGGAAGGCATGACATATTTACATGCATGATCAGCATGCTAAGCACATGGCATTGCAACAGAGTAAATACACTCGAGGACATTATATGCATGTTGTACCCATATCACAGACCAAGTTAGAGTAAGGACCTTGTGGGGTGAAGAGGATTCATCATCTTTCTGCAAGTCTTCTGAAGAACTGCCTTTACATGTTCCATCATATTGGGTATCATTGACATCAAGTTTATTGGCCTTTACATTGCTCTGTGAGGTTCTTGTGAATATATCAGTGTGTGCAATTATATCTGACATGCATGGAAGACAACTAGTAGTTAGATTTATGTAATGAGTGCATGTAGGAGACGACATAAATAGTAGGACTGGGGTTAACTAGCAGCAACAGGTCTCATAAACTAAAGGGGGAACACAGATGAAAGCTACAGATATGTATCGTTTGTACTCGAGGTTAACTAGAGGGCACACAAAAGTATCTATCAATCAATTATATAATTAAGACAAGAGACAAATAAGCCATCACGTTCATCCACATATGTTCAAAATATATTATCCATTGATTTAGATTATAGCGGTTGAGACTAAAACATCTAAAAGCGTTACGGAGAAGAATATTAGGTGCAATTTTTAGCATATATGACACGTTGAGGTACAGTAGTAGAATCCAAATAAGATGTCCAACCCAAATAACACGTCCGGTTCTATAGCAAACCACTAGGAATCCTTCCGTGGAAAAGGACAATCGAAGCACATAAAAAAGGAAAAGAAAAAAGAAAACAATCTGAATACAACAGACTCCGTTAGGTAAAAAAGAAACAGAAACCTTTCAAAAGGAATAGACGATCCGATTGTGGGGTCATATCCAATCCGGCCATATTTTCAAGTCTGAACTCTCCCGAAAAAACAGTTTCTTCCCGTCTCATGTTCAGGCCGCCACATGCGACTCTGTGCGTCCATGGTATCCTCGAGATTGAATCTCTCATACTCCAGCTTACAGCACCATGGGGTCCAATTTCTCCGTGGAGATTGAATATGGCTTGAACGAGGCATATTCTTTCTCAGGTGATCAATCAAATCACATAAAGGTCGCGCAGGTTGACGATTTCTTGGATCTCCAGGCTCATGGTGGAGTCTCCTGTCCATCGATTGACTAGATCGATCTAAAGAAGTAGGCTATCACATCCAGGTTATCAGTTCATCAACGATAGTGTTGTCTACAATCTCAACCTTATGTACTTCACGACATGATGATTGGACTGATTTAATGACTACTCTTTGAAAGAGACAAGATGATTTCCTGGAAATTTCCCCATATCTCTCAGCATCCTCGCACAAGCCAGGTACTTATGCATAACGTAAGCAGGAGTCCAGCGGCCATGGGGAGCTCAAAAGAATCAAGAATCCCGTATGTATCTCTCACATCCTCAGGTGCTCATCTCTCTCCTCACCTAGCACACAGATTTTTTGCATGAGCATTACAGTACCAGTAACAGATCCATCAACATCTATTCCTAGGCGGGATCAAGAGGGTGGTTATATTCACGTTTTCTATTCTAATATACTTGGATGAAAACATCAATGGTGATTCCAGGGTTCCATTCAAGCGAAGTACTAAGCATAAAGACTAGGAGTCTACCGGCCATGCGTGCCGGGAAGAAGGAAGGATTCCATGCATATCTTCCGCATACTCATGTGCTCATGTCTCTCATCACCTAGCGTCCCAGCAAACAGATTATTTGCATGTGCATCTCCGTACGAGTAACAAATCCATCAACTTCTATAACTTGGGTGGGATCAAGAGAGAAAGTGCCTATATTTATGTTTGTATCTTCTAATATACTTGGATGAGCACATCGGTGGTGATTCCAGGTTCAGTTCGACCAAGCCACAACAGCTCGACTCGGTTTTCTTTTTTCATACGATCAATTCCTATGGTGCAGTAACTATGGAGTGGCTGGCAGCCCTGTCTATTCAATTCCAGTGTTATATGCCTAAATCCCCAAGAAATTTCAGTCGGAGACGAGAGATTGAAAGCAGGATTGCATCACATCCGCAACAAGTCAGCGAGACCCCCACAAAAAAATGTCAGCAACACACATGGCGGACTGAAGGCGCTGCACAACCTGTAGACGCGTACGATGTCTTGGTACCGAACAAATCAATCAAAGGTAATTAATTTAATGTGCGCTTTATGTGTTTATGTTTCTACATCTGAGAAAATTTAATTTCTGATCGAATTTAATGTGCACATCCTCCATAAACAAGTATCTACTTTTTGAGCTGAGCACGAGAACAATGGGACATCCAAGAAGAGGCAACCAAGCAATTCCGTCCATCCACATAAACAAAATATTCTGCACGGCCATATATAGCCTGAGTACACTCCGGTCTAGAGCTGGATATCTCACAGACCAATCAATGTTAATGACACCAAGAAATTATCGAGCTCCTTCACCATTTATAGTGGATAAATTATTTTCATTACTGACTTGGCAATCCGAGAATTATTTCTAATTCAAGTCATTTCACTAGAACATTAATATTTTCATGTTGACGTTCGTTTTAACAAGAAAATCTAGATACATGATACAATCTGTTTTCAGCAAGTAAAAAATAACAAAATTTAATTAAAAATCTAATTATATATAAAAAGTGCTTTATGGGATAACCAGAAAAAAGAGAATTAGCCTAGAAAATCTCATAATAATTAGAAACATCTGGCCATCAATTTAAACCCATTAGGCAAGCACAACCAATGGATTAAAAGATCAAAAATATTACCCACCATTGCCATTAATAAGTTATCTTGGCCACGTCTAAAAAAAGAGACAGCTCCACCTAAGCGCACCTATCTTACATGGGGAGGAGAAATAGCATGCCCACGCCCTCCCATCAAGAAAAGGAAAAAAATGAAAGCCCTAGACTTCTCACCCTAAAAGCAGAATGCCTAAAAAAACTGGAAAAAAAAACTAGATCTGACGTGCTGTATTGTGCCCTGCATGCACGCATCTTTAAACAAAGACAGCTCCACCCAAGCGCACGTATGTTACCTGGGGAGAAATAGCACGCTCACACCCTCACATCAAGAAAAGGGAAAATACGCATCTTAAAAAAAAGACAGCTCCACCTGAGTGCATCGTATCTTAACCGGGGAGGAGAAATACCACCCTCACGCCCTCACATCAAGAAAAGGGTAAAAAAAAAAACAAGCCCTAGACTTCTCATCCTAAAAGCAAAACCCCTAAAAAACAGAAAAAAAAACTAGATCTGACGTTTACTTAGATAAAATCATACTCATGTGGTGTTGTACGCAAAGGCTAGATATATCAAGTTTGTCTTAGAAAAAGATCTCACGTGGTGCATTCTACCTTCATGTATGCATCATTTTTCTAAAATAAAGACATAAAATAGATCTCACGCGGTGCATAAAAAATTGTACGTATCCTTTTTTTCTTTTCTTTTTGGGAGACTTCATGTAGACTTCCTGATGGGTATGGTAAGTTTATTTTACCATTGCAACCTATGAGCTAATCAAATTGAGGGGCAAAAGCAAATCCAAGGATGCCTCCATCCCTCCGCGGAACCCGGCCGCGGATACCAATTCACCGGCAGATGCCGGAGCGAAGATTGATGTTTACATGATCAAGACACCGTCCCATGTCCAGTTCATCAAATTCAGATAAGCTGTCCAAACCCTCCATCAAGGTGATCGCGTGGACAAGCACGACCTGGACCGCTCAACGTCGAAAGCATCGGGCATGGACAGGTGAAGAGTACATATCCCTCGTGAAAATGGTGAGGAGTATATATCTCTGAGCCGTCATATTATAGAAAAACATAAACTCCGGGGTCACACTGCAGTATTGTAGATCTCTTGCGAGGCTGGTACCTATGTCCGGACTCTGGACTCCGTGTTTGCACCTTGAACTACATTCTGGTGTCATGTCCACATATGCAGGAGCAACGTGGTGTCTGCTCACGTACTCTCCGAGAGCAGTACACACACCATGCACCTTGTGATGGCTGCGATGTGGGAATTGGACAACCACAGTAATGCGTCTTATGTAATGTGTGTGGTAAGATGCCTCTAGAGGTAAATTATTACTAGCTACAGCAGTCTTAGTTGTGAAGGAGTTACTGCTATCTGAAGTACAATCCATGCAAGACACTTATATCACGTAGATAAAACTTTACCTACTTAAACACGTCTCACATGCACATGCAAATCATTATGAGAACCCATCTCTTCAAATTTTACATCATGCACAACTCAAATACATATACATAAGATTATATTTATTGTACATGCACGTATGTCCAATCTGTCCGGTGCAATCCCAAGCATGATCCTCCCGGATGAAACACATTTTAGATACGCGTACACTCATAGAAATTGTTGTCACATGGACAAAAACATTGAGCTTTGGGGAAGAATGCCTATGTAAATGTAAGACAGTGTGAGAAAATTACATGCTCATTATATGTGTGGACTCAAATGGAAGCTTATTAACAATTCACACCATGTTACTAGCGAGGGATTAAAGAGGTCAGTTGATTAAGTAGACTATTGTCTTTCCAACTTACTAACTCGCTTTTTATTTCTTTTTTTTATTAAAAAATGATTTACTTTCTCCATTCTAGACAGGATAACTCACCTACATATCATTGTAGTGGCTTTAGTATATGTTTCAATGTACATCAAGTCAGAAGATGGTAAAACTTGCTCTCCTCAGAGGCTGGATATGCTATTTTAAAGGATTTTATCATCTATGCACTCTTACTTCTTATAACTATTTTAAAATAATTTTCAAATTTGAAGCAACACAGTAAAAAGACTAGAAATTTTACAATATAGATATCTCAACTGCATTGGACATACAATAATTCAACTTGTACACTTTGGATAACAAATAAGTAGGTTAACAATCATATGTTGTAGAATCAAAAATTAAGGAGAGAAGCTAACAAGGAAAACAAGTTCATATTTAGGTTATACGATTTTGTTCCCCTTTTATGAAAAAATTAAATGATAAAATGTTAATAAACTAATTAAATGTGAAATAGATGTAAATTTTAGGAGCAAGTTAGAACCCCATATGGACAATTCAGATTTGAATATTTAGCTTATATGCTTATTCCATGTTCCTTGGATGCGAAAGGTGGTGTGACTGTTGTCATATTAAACCTCGATTTGAAATTGTTCGTCAAACACGAAAATCAAGAGTTATTATTCTTTATAGATAATCCATGAAAGCATAACAAACCTCTTTATAGAGAACCCAAGAGAGCATAAAAAACCCTTTCTTGTGAAGTTTGCATGCTGCCCAAAGTAAAACCGATATTAATTTCATTAGCAGAAATTGCAAAAATACAAACATGGAAGGGAGCACATCGTCAAACTCGAAAATCAAGAGTTATTATTCTTTATAGATAATCCATGAAAGCATAACAAAGATCTTTATAGAGAACCCAAGAGATCATTAAAAACACCTTTGTTATGAAGTTTGCATGGTGCCCAAAGTAAAACTTATATTAATTTCATTAGCAGAAATTGCAAAAATAAAAACATGGAAGGGAGCACATCATCATAGTGTCAGTATTACTGTGTTTAATAATGCCTAGAGAATTTCTTTTGATATGTTCACTAAAGGAGATTGTTGACGCACGCACGAGCGGGTGCGCACGCACACAGAGACACTTGTATTATAATATTACTCATGCCCAACTAAATAAATGGAACTTTTCAAAACAAATAATGAAATATAAAATAAGATTGCATAATAATTTACTTACTTCTTCCTTCTCTTCATTTTGAATTTTGACTACTAATTTTAAGCCAGTCGGCCATAAATAATTAGGTAGCCGTCACTGAGATTTTCAAGGATATGTGCATGTGACTAATAAAGAAGTTCATGGTGAATTAGGCACTGATCATGCATATGTACAACTACATTACTAGATAAATCAAAGAGTTGGCCATGCACAACATAATGGTTCAAATGATAGTTAGAGGAAAAGGTGAAATAAATCATAGGGTGGGCATAATGGAGGGTTATTATATGTGGACTAAATTAATATCATACATAATTCAAGGAGGTGATTTTTTTTTAATCCACATTTCCATGACAAACAAAATTACAAATTAACATATGTGTTGTACTCAACTTACTACTCATATGTAATATTAAATGTAACATAACCTTGGAACATTTAGTGGTTCTCTTGCAACCAACCACAAAATTGCATAGTTGTTTTGAAGTTTATGATTTCCATCTATGGCACTATACGGATCTTATCTATTCCTTCCTTGGAACCAAAATATACAATTCAGAAAATGGAAAACTATATTATCCATCAATTTTCACTAATACTCATGTCCTGAAGCATGATATATGCAATTTCTATGACAACAATATTCACTCATATATAGAATAATGCTAAGTAACTATATGGCATTATAAATCCAAAATTAAAAAAATAAAAAACAATCCATATATTAAACGTAAATCTTACAAGTAGAATGAAAATAAAATGACAATTACAATTTAATTAGTCTCCTATGATATATCATAAAATATATTGTTAAATATTAATATGCCAATGTAGAATGAGTTAGAGTATGAGCATGCATGGATTACTTACATGTATTAAAATGGATAGGTTCTACAGTATAGAAAAAAATCGAGATCATTTCCAAGAAAATGAGTGGACGTATGATTCAATAACACTCATGGCATTTGGAAATGAGAATAAAATGCTTTAACTGAAAGAATCTAAAAGTAAGCATATGTCCCACCAGTTCCAAAGTGTGCATGCCATTGATGCAATATGAATAGGTGGATTGATCAAATGTGCTAGGTGGGGAGGAGCGTATCAAATAAATGGGAGTTCAATAGTAAGGCCGAATGCAAAAATCATGTCAATATTAATGAGTCATCATTAAAAAACAAACAACATGAACCATCATAAAGAAATGTAAATGTCTACACCATGATTGAGTGAAAAGGAATATTGCAGAAAATTTTCAAATGAATATACGAGGGAAGTATTTTTTGGCTTAAAGAAATATATAGAGATTAATGAATTATAAAACATATGCAATGCTATTTGAGTCGATGGTCGAGGATTGTCGAGGATTTCAACCCAACCTAAGTAAGCATGTCAAATTCCTCATCGCCCCTAATTTAATACTCCTAGATGAGAAAATAAAGGCAAGATATTATCCGAGCGTCCAACATAGATAGTTATAACATAAGTGTTGTGAATCATATCAGTCTTTGATGATTGTGATTGTGAAATAATGTCTTCACATTTGATAAAAACATACACATGATCGTAATGAAGAATCTACAATCTTTGATGATTGTGATTGTGAAATAATGTCTTCACATTTGATGTAACAGAAACTAACAATTGCATTGGATTATATCCATACTTTAAATATATAGGCAACCACAGTAAGATGAGTCGCGGTGTAAGCATATGAAGACGGACATTTTTAGTAAATACACTATGCAACATGGTTTGGCCATGAGTTCACGTAATTATACATAATCAATCGATGCTAATCAAGTTCTCAAAAAATGATTTATTGGAGGATAAAAAATAATGGATGGGGACAAATTGAAGATAAAAACATGGAGATCACTACATATAAATCAAGGGTTTCCACGTTAGGCTACGTACACCAATTCAGCTGGTCATTTGTTAATGTTCCCTATTTTACATTGAAAAGTAGCATACAACTAAGAAGATTTCAATAGGAAAAAATTATGGTACTATTTGGAAACGAAAAATATCCATATTTGGTGACATGAATTTTTTATGGAATGCAACATACATATGGGTTTTGGAGGAAAAGAAGCATGATGTATAATCTCATGTGTTTAATCTATTTGTGTTACTAAATGACATTTCAATTCCGGCGGTTTTCCCTTTTCGAAATCTTCTTGAGTTCCTAGGTAAACGACCTTAGTAAGTGTCAACACGTTTCCACTAAATGTTAATTTTGCGGACAATCAAAACCTTCCGGACTAAAGAATTACACACACACATTAGTCATATCTAGCCGCGCAAATGCGCGGGTCACCCCACTAGTTAAAGAACAACATAAGAAATACTAGAAGTGGTATATTACTATAATCACCAGCCTGTGGGATAGCATTGGCTGATGAATGATAAATATGGAACGGTGTTACCTAAAGAACAAGTATCTTAGCTGAACTATGGAACAACGTTAACTCCTGAACAAGACCCGTAAGAGATCAGCATGAATATATAGTGAAATGTGATGATCTATTTTCCATGCTTAGATGAATAACAAAGCCATAAATGTTGCACACAAGTAAGATGAGGGTACAACCTATCGGGCTGCCGTCCATAGGAGTGAGCATCATGTGCTGGCTTGTCGATGGCCCTGCAGTTGTTGTGGATGTTCATGTCGGGCACGCGCATTCGATGCAGGGAACTGTTGAGTGGGGACTATAGCTCCCTTCTGGTGTATGCTTCCCTTGTTGGAGCAGCTGCGGTGAGTCGGAAGACGGTGTGTCTGAAGATGCAGATAACGCATAATGTTAAGAACGACATATCTCTTTGATCTGAAGAAATACACTAAGAGATCAACAGCAAGGTACGAGAGTGGTCACACGTCTGTTGACTGAAGACAAAATTGGGGTCACACCATTTTATTTTATTTTGATACTGTCCGATCTACGCCGGATGGCTGGCCGTCTTGTGCCTCCCGGCTAACACTGTTCGGAATCTTCCCCGAAGAGCCAGCGACCAACGGCAGAGCAGCCTGCCTCCGCCGTCCGTGGCCCCGGCGAAAACCCCGCTCCCCGCCCCACCGCACTGCCGTGGTTGTGCCGCCCCCGGGCCAATCCACAAAGACTCGCCGTCATCCAAATCTGGCGGCGGCAGTACCTTCAACCCACGCAACTCTAAAAGATATCCATCTAAGCGCTGCTTCCATGGCGAACTTGCGGCCCCGCACCCTTACGTTATACACCAGCCAACCGGCAGCCTAGGAGCTCCGACGCCTCGAGGGGTGCTGCTTCCCATTGCAAATCGATTGGCCCAGAATAAAAATTCAGACAATTGACGCCTAAATAAAGTGATTTGAGATGAGGGTGCGACCTATCTGGCGGCATGGTGTAGTAGGCAGGTCTAGCTGCCGAGTCGGTGAGGCCGGCGCGGTTGCGGTGGCGACCGGCGGCGGGGAAAGAGAGATGTCGCGACAGTCGACGGCTACGCCGAAGCAGTGCCAGGACTCTGGACGGATCCGAAGTTGGAGCCGCTCCGGCGCCGTGAACAACGGCGACGCTAAATCGGCTCCGGTACGGTTCACGCAGCCGTCGTCGAGGCAGCACCAGCAGCACGGAGTAAGAGGCACATGGCCGAGTGCACGACGGCAAATGGACAGCGTCTCCGGCATTAGGGAGGAGGGCGGTTGTGAAATTGGTGCGGTGGGGAGCGCCATGGAGGTGGGGCTGAGGTTTCGCGGCTCGGGAGAAGGGAGCTTCCCGGGGAGAAGGTGATTTGGCGCCCACGAGGTATGAATGGGGG